>NC_133620.1:309676472-309853972 GCF_048593235.1 Sminthopsis crassicaudata | reverse complement strand
CATAATTGTAAGATATTAGGACATTCTGCACAAAATATATAAATCCACACAAATATTTCCAGATCTAAAATATTTGATGAAAAAAAATTGGCCAGTTTTGGTGCACATATCTGGAAAGTAGCATTCAACTTGGCACTGTCAGTTCCCGCTTGGCTATTTACTCAAAAGACATAATATAGTCTTAGTGATATTCTGAAGTTCAAAGCCAATCATTCAAGCTTGTCACAGAGTAATGATATTCTATCAGTGAAACTTTTGCTGGAAAATGCAGTTGACTTCTGCTCTCATTACTCTTATGATGTAAAACAGCTCCCAAATCTTCCAGGATGGTATCTATCTGGAGAATAAAATGTTAACTTGGATTTGCATGATTCAGTATTGGTACAGGAGTAAAGTTAATTAAACCTTTGAGAGTTTTTTTTTCATATTTCCATTGGAGTGGAAAGAAAGGTTGTAATATTAGTACTTAACTCACTGAGAAAAAGTGGGATTATCTGTAGATAACAGTTACCTATATTTTGATTGAATAGTAGAAATTAATTGAATGAAGCTCAAAGGAAGAGAGATTACTGAGTAATATTAGTAGAGGGAGATCATGGAGAAAACAGTAGGGAACAAGTAAGATGCTGTATTCCTCATCTCACTCAGTGAGTCAAAAGGAATTAGGAAAAGTGCTACTGGTATTGGAAAGGATTGTTAATAAGACTGTGTTAGCAGAAGGAAGCACATTTCTTAGTGAAAGAAAGAAAATATAGAACAGTGAAGGAAAGATTTAAAATAAAAGCAAGTTTGTAATCTATGAGGAAGGCATCATATAGAGTACAGTGGAAGTAGTGAGTAGTATATGGAGTTCTGGGGATAAGAGGTGTTGAGAAGGATTAAAATATGGGAGTTGGAAATGGTGAAGAGAAAATAATGTTCTAATTTTGACATTCAATGAATTCCTGAGATAGGGAGCTGAGAATTGTTTGGATGGGGAGGGTATGTCTAGGGGGAATTGGATTGAGATAGGTTATTGAGCTATCTCATAAGTTATCAATTTATTCAGATAGATTATCAATATACCCAGAGGTCTGGTTGTCATAGTTATGTTTTTGCAGGGGTTTGGGTACTTTAGACCCTGGAACAGCTTTTCTTCCTATCTCCCAAAGTAAGAGAGTGGTGCAAAATGGAATAATTATTTTCCTTTCCCTCAGAGTAAGTGACTGATTCTGAGATGGGGACAGGATGAAAAAGGCAGAAAATCCTCTTAAATCTTTCTTCTGTTTGAGAATTGATGAGTTATATACTGTGAGTTATATTACACGAAATAAATACAAATACCCACTCTTTCTGAGTTTCAACCTCTATCTATACTTCTACTCTTTAGTATTGGAGAATCCTCAGAGTCAAAAAGCTCTAGATCTTTTCCAGAGGTAGAACAGTTAGAGCTCTTGTGATATTCACTGTCATTTCTAAGTCTTTGTACAGTGTTTATAGATTGTCAAAGTGTGTCAAAGTCTTTGCTTGTTACTCTCATTCTAGAATTTAATGTGATATAATTTAATAGCAATAGCAAGACTAAAATTAAAATTAGTCTAGTATGCTCTGAGCTACACATATCAGACTCATAATGTCCATTTTTCTGTTGAGACCACTAACTTTCTTGAAAAATCTTGACATTTTCTAAGTATGGATAATATTTATCACTCAAACTACCAAGTTCAAGTTCCATCATAATTTTTCAATGTGATATGATAAAAATATTCGGTATGATAAAAATATTCGGAAATAATGGTCATTTCAGAATCACTGCCCAGAACGCTTTTATAGTATACATTTCCATTTTTAACCATCACTTCCGTATGGGGCCTTATGAATATAGGTAGAATAGACCTATAAACAACTTACAATGTTAGTATGACTGCCATCAGAATTCAGTGTGACTTCCTTCCCTAAAATCATTTCTTTTCCCCAAAGCTGGAGAAGATAAGAACTTTAGTACAACCAATCCTGAATGTCTTACTCTATTACATTCAATATATGTATGATCCTTGGAACCTCAGTTATAGTAGATGGTGAGTTTTTACTCTGGTTTTTAATTGATAAAGACATTCTTGTATCAGATCTTTAGACTCTTCATCCCTTGTTTCTTTCTCTTTTTAAGGGATATGGATTTAAGCATTGTTCTTTACCTGACTTCTCAGGTCTTATGTCTAATTCTAACATTATGTTTTATATCCTTGGCCCCCACTCACCTGTGGCATTCTGAGGCTAAGCTGAGCCCTTCCTAGTCAATTGATCCCTTAAAGTTCAAGAGTACCTAACTTTCTTACTTGAGGCAATGTTGATAATGGGTTTTTTTGTCTGAATAGCTTCAATGATATCAGTTATATAAGTCATGTATCAAGACCTGCCTCAGTCTGTGCTGTCCAATTATCCTTCCACTGTTTCTATCTGCATTAGTCTTTCAAGTGGGATTCAAAAGAAGAAACAAGAGAAGTCACTGTCCAACTCACCCCATTGTGGAGGTACAAGGTCCACAATGTCAGTCCTAGACTTTTGCACATTTTTGGACCTTTTCAATGTATTCATTAATTTGGCTGGCCTTTTTTTCCCTTTCTTTTCCTTCCCCTAAAATACTCTTTATCATGTGAAATGGCTCTCTAGAAGGAAGAGGGAGAATGTCCCTTAAGATACTATGGTGATGTTAGAAACAGAAAATGTCAATAAAAATTTACATCAAAAAAGCATTTCTCACCCCCAAACTGTGAACTGTAATTCACTCTCACTAGGAGCTTTCAATGAGGTGCCCATGGAAAGTACAGAGTTCAGGCTGCAGGAATATTTCTATAAGCCCAGGAAATATGGTTACTGCTGCTTGTATATGAAAAACAGAAAAAAGTTCTGACTTTGTATCTTTTCATTAGCATGGGAGGGCAAAGTTGGGCTGCACTGGGTGCAGCCCTTAAACCATCACAACAACACATATTGCTATGTTGCTACCATGGAGAGATGGAGTTAGGCCGCAGAAGTTTAACTATAATAGTGCTCAGTTCTATAAGCAACATTATCTCCAACAAGCTCATCGTATTGCAAAGAAAAGCTAAGATATTCACAATTTATCATCTTACAGTATTGCTGTTATTTTGTGCACAGTACATTTCACCCATATTGTCATTTATAAAGCAAACTCTCTACCAATCATGCCACACTTTGTTCTTAGAGTCTTCCCTGGGAAGGAATTGTACAATGATCACTGGAGATTATATTGGCAGCAATGAGGAGAAGCCAACAATTTTATTTGAGAGTGAGCAATTAATGGGTTACAGTGAGCCTGCCTTTTGCAACTATATATATGCCTACTGTTCTACAGAGATAGCACTATGCGTTAATCCTTTGTCCATAGCCACTGGGCCCATGCCTCTGCCCTCTGCTGTCTGTTGCTCCTAGTACAGATACCTGTTTGTTGAGACTCACATCTCTTTCTGCTATCCACTACTGCCTTCTGTTCTGCTGCCATAGAATGCTACTGCATCTGTGCTGTCTGCCCACTTTCTTCCAATCTGACTAGGGAATGCATTGGACTCTAAAGCCTACATGTGAGCACCTGGCCCAAGCTACTGGAGACTACAATTCTGCAGCAACAGGAAATTTATGTCTATGACCATTGCCCCCTGGTCAGCACTGGGGAGAGATCTTACTGCCCTAGCCACTGCTAATGGGGACTGCTTTTCTGTTTGTAATCTGATTTTGAAGGGTCAGTATTATATTTTTATCTTGTTTAATGTACCCGGTACTGCAACTTCTAGTTAAGGTTATCACAGTGAACTACAAAGATTTGGCAGCACATCATATGGACCTAAGTTTTTAAAGGAATTGTTTTATTGTTCATTTTGTTTTTACTGTGTTTCTGTTTTGCTTTTTTCTTTCTCTTTTAGTGCTCCTCTAAAAAGATTTCTTGAATATTGAAAATTGAGACTGACCACTAACAACCCTAGGTCATTTAAATGGTGGAAGGCCCTCTGGAAAGCTTCAAGGAGTTTGTCTCCAAGGCACAAAATTTGATAGAATCAATATTCTAACCTTCTTCCTCATGAAAATTAGGCTACTGTCCCCATTAAAATAGTATTTTAGATCTTTCTCAGGAGCTGATGGACTCAGGGGATCTAAAAGTTCAGTCTGTTGATGCCACACCCCCATTTTCTTAGTACAAAACAACCAGGGGGTGCTCCAAGGAAACACTGATGATTGCCTGTTGAATCACAGTAAGTAGTTCAGGTGAAATTCTTGTCTCAAAGTCTATTGTATGGGTCTCTTAATTTTTTGAAGGTGAAGGTCCTATTCTACAAGAGGGGTAGGGAAGATTTGATTAAAGGAGAGAGAGAGAGAGAGAGAGAGAGAGAGAGAGAGAGAGAGAGAGAGAGAGAGAGAGAGAGAGAGAGAGAGAGAGAGAGAGATCCAGGAGATCCAGCCTTGGGCAGTCCACTTCAGGGATCTTCCAGGGCAGTCATCTTTGGGACTCTTCAAGAACCATTACTATAACACTCCATGTGATTCCTTAAGCTTCAGGTCTTGAGTCCCTATGGGAGTTTTCTGATTTCCCTTCTTTGAGAGAGAAGATGGATAAGGTAGTTGAAGAAAAACAAAAAACAAAAACAAAAAAACTCCTAAAAGCAAACTCTGGAAGGTCATGAGAGAAGCTGGTGGTCTCTACTTTCAACTTGCTACATTAAAGATTGAAAGACAGTAAGCAGCCACAAAAACAATCAGGGATACTCAAGGTAAGAAAAAACTAAAAAAACGGTTTATTATGATCTAGAGAGAAAGGGCATTTCCCATCTGACAAGGTATTTGTCAGTAAAAGGAGTGCAAAGTAAAAACTGCAAACACAAGCTTAAATAGCCTGAACACAGAAACTCCCTCTCTCCTGCATGACCTTTTCTCCTATTGTTTTGGAGGAGTCTGGGCTTAAATTCTAATAGTAGAAATATATCCCAGAAATAAAGAATAAATTGCCTTTAAAAGAGGTACTTAAATTGATAATTAAGAGGTGATAGAAAACATGAGGGGACGAACACCTACAACTTTTTTTTTTTTTAAGCTATAGCTCTACTTGTTATTATAAAGTCTCAAGTTACAATAAAGGTATATTTTAAGGCTATATTCCCATGAGAGTGTCTTCACTCAGTTTATCCCATACAAGACTTTGAGGAGTTTTTCTTTGGGTGGGATGAAAGACAGTCTCTCTTGTTGAAGCTGAGTAACCATAGGTAGATTGAATAGATGGATGGATAGAACAAAGGGAAGAGTTCCTTCACTCTCTATTGTCTATTATTTATTCTCTTAAGTATATCTTCTTTGATTTCTGTTTTGCTACTGATTAGGATAAATAGATTTTTCTCTGCTATTAAATTTCAGTGAGACTTCATCAAGGCTATCTTGTTCAAGTTGTTGGGTTTGTTTTTTGTTTGTTTGTTTTTGTTTGTTTTTGGTGGTGTTTTTTTTTTCAGTTATGTCTGGCTTTTTGTGACTCCATTTGAGGTTTTCTCAGCAAAGATATTGGAGTAGTTTGCTGTTTCCTTCTCTAGCTCAACAAATGAGAAACTGAGGCAAACAGTGTTAAGTGGCATTCCCTGGGTCATCCCTCCCAAAATATTTTGTGATTTACTGACTAGATTTTTTTTTCTTAAGGACCATGCCTTAAACCAAAACCATTATGATTATCTTTGGCCACAAATACTTTCTAGGCTAAGCCCCATTTGATCTTTGGGTCCTGATTTATTCAGATTTAATATAAATAGCAATCATTTCTGCTTTGGCCAGAAACCCTGAGGGTCTTCTCTCCCAGATTTGTTCATTTATTTAGAATTTTTTTTTGGACTAAGAGGAGATAGGAGATTCTTTGACTCAATTGTTTCCTAGCTTTAATCCTTGAGAAGATGTGCCTCAGTCATCCAATGAAGACATTAGTTTAAAAAGCTCAATATCTCCCATTATATCCAGGGCCATCTCTGTCTTCTTGACCTATGTCTTGCCAGTGGATCTAGGTGGCTCTAAAGGAGAAAGTAAGACAAGTTATCTTGCATAATCCTCCCTCACTTAAATCCAGTTCACTTGCATGTCATGACATCACCTCCCTGATGATATGGCCCTCTTCAAAAACTAAGGGCAAATAACAACAACAATCTGATGCCAGAACTTCCTGCTTTATCCACTGCACCATCTATCTGCCCTTCCATCAAAACAATAGTTGGAACTAAAAGTCCCAAATATCTGAAAAAAGGGGGAAGGTTCCTAATATAAAAATAGTCATTCCCACTGCAAAAATGACATGGGAGGCATGTGTGCCTTAATTGCTTATGAAGAGGCCAGTTAGACCTAAACTTAGGAGTTTAAATCTCCTTATATGCCCGAGAAAGTTACAAGAACTGCTTACAAGAACTGCTAACTCTTGAGCCCATGCCTAAAACCCATGGCTTTCTTACTTTTAAAGGATAATAGTCATCCATCGGTCTTAAGAACCAAAAAATTTGGTGCAATTCCAAATAAGAACTTGCTTCCAAGGCATGCATTGCATCCTTACCTTTGCCCTAAACCACTCATCCACATACAATTCCCTAAGAGAGTATGGGAATGAGAAAATGACTTAATCATCTCAGACAACATTTTGTGATTTAAAGAAGGAAGAAGGAACTTTTGAGTCTTGGAGACTGTTTTTAGAGAGCCACATCTACAATTTTTTGACTAGGAATGACAAACCTCCTCAGAGCTGACAATCTGGGTTTAAAGTGAAGAAAGTTCTGTAGATTCTATACCAACCATCATTCATGTAGCTTAGATCTTTGTAGCTGAAAATAGCATGATAGTGCTGAGTTAGGAGCACCTATCTCAGTCAATAAATGAAGTAGACAAAGATTATAATTCCCTATCATATGGTGAGCCCATGAGAAGAACAAATTAAACTATCCAGAAGATGTGCTATACCCTTAGAAGACCTCAGCAGTCCAGAAAGATAGTGGCAGTAGAGCTTGATGTGAAATGAAGCATTCAGGGAATAACATGATTATCCTAACAGTGCAAGACACTGCACCTCAGCAGAAGCAAGTCTAGCAAAGCAGACAATGACATTGTGTCAATCCAAAGAACAGATCCAGCTAAGCTACCTTCAGAGAGAAAAACATCAAAGCTTATCATTTTCACACATTGCTTGACTATGTGTGATCCCTCTAAGTATATTTCACTTTCATAGTACTGTTATGAAGAATTTTGGTTTTTTTACATTTTCTTTAATTATTTTTTGGGGAGGGGTCAGGACCATATTTTTAGTTAGGAGATTATTTAGCTGGCTGAACCTGTTCAATCGGCTCTGAAAATTTTCTTAAGGTCACAAACATTTCTCAGACAAGAAGCCAAAAAAAGAATTCTAGGCTTCCTGAAGTAATTTGACTTTCCTTATTTGAGTAAAGATCCCAACTGGCTTTGACTCTTTGAGTTTCAAATAGCCTATTGTAAAGCATCTAAAAGTTTGATCTTTACCCTGACTTAAGTTTATCTAAAGAGTCTGTTTAGGTAGGTTTCTTTTCCTGGGAGCTGCATAATGTTATGTTTCTATGTAAGTTTGTTCAACTTTGATGGCCAAAGAGGATGTATGAGATTAATTTATGTCAAAAATTATTTATGTCTCTCTAATGTAATTTTTGTAATTAGATTGTTACTAATCATTATTCAGAGTTATTTTTCTATCTCCTGAACCTGTACTTAAGCATAATAAAACCTAAATTTTTACTTATTTAGTTTTTGCATTGTGATATATGCATTTGGCAACAGTGGCCTACTATGTGAACTTAAAAAAGAGATATTTCTCCCACAAGTACTATAATTTTATGTATATTCTTCAGCCTCCTCTCCTCTGCTTGTTTTGAAGGTAAATATTCTTTTAGTATTGGTGGAAAAGCATTGTAACAGTTCTTGCTGTTATTTGAATAAATGTCTTTGCTAAAGAGTATACTAAGATTAATTTACAAAGATGTATCACAATGGTTGAATCTCTTCATCTAGCATTTAGAATGACAACCATTGCCAGAATTTGCCCTAGATCCTTGGGAGTAATAAGCCCCCTATGAACTACATTTACCAGTGATGACATGAATGTGGCAAATGAGCTCTGATGAGATATTAAACATGAAAACCATACCTTATTAACAACAAGTCTTACTGCATAATTCTTTGAAGTATATAGTGTATAAGCACCATTTTACAAAACAGTAAACTGAGAAGATTTAAATAACTTTTCTGTGATCAGAAAACTAAAAATTATCAGAACTGGTATTCAAATTCAGATCACCTAACTCTAAAACAATGTTCTTTCCATTATAACACAGCACTTTTCTACCTTCAAACTACCACATTTTTGGTATTTGTTGTTCATTTGTTTCAGTCATGTCTTATTCTTAGTGATTCCATTTGGGATTTTCTTGGCAAATATATTGGAGAGTTTATCATTTTCTTTTTTAGCCCATTTTACAGATAAGGAAAGTAAGGAAAATAGGATTAAGTGACTGGTCCAGAGCAAATAAGGGTCCAAGGCCAGATTTAAAGTCAGGAACATGAGTCTTCCAAAATTTAGACCCAGGATTTGTCACCGTGCTGCTCACATATACCATGTTACAACTGATCAAGTCAGAAAAGAATTTGATCAACATCTCAAATACTTTATCTAATAAGGCACAGGACATTTCAGCAATTTTTCTCTGTGAAAAGTTTTCAATATTGAAGGTGCGTAGGCTATATAAACTCCTGACTTCCATATGGTAGACACCTCAGCTCCCCTTCATATTTGTTCTCTCTTCCCCTACACACACACATATATACACGTACCCCCTCACATTCCCCACACTCCTTTCTTAAAAGAAACAAGAACAATTCTAGGAACCAGACCCCATATCCCCAAGTAAATACCAGAAGGCATTAGAACATAGCAGAATGTACCTTTCTAGAAAATGGGAATCTTTGGGGGAAATAGAAAGGGTGTCAGGTATAGGGAAACAGTGTGCTTATGTCACATCTAAAGCATTAGAAATGAGGCAATGTCAATACTTTTCTAGGACTGCAGCAAAGTGGGACATCTGCAAAATTATTCCTGGCAAACTAGGTTACATTTCACTTCATACTGTTGCAGTCGGTCACCTAAAGGGCATTGTGCAGCTGGGTGACCCAGAAATGCCCATCTTATTGTCCAGCTCCATATGAGATTCCTCCCCCAGTCAGGTGCAGGGATAGAAGATGCTGTCCAAGCCCATGTTGGCTTTGTGACACGGTAAATAATAGTGCCTGTTCTGGGAGTGGGAAATGTGTCCCAAACCAAAGAAGAGGTGGCGAGGGAGTGAGAAAGGAAGGAAGGTTATTTGTTATTTGAAAGATGTGATCTCTAATACCTTTTATTTTTCCTGTCTAGTTTGTCACAGTTTGGGGGAGAGAGTTAGCAAGGAGAGATAATCGTATGGATTCAGGAACATGTGTACAACTCCTGTGTGTCCTAGGGCATCATGACTATGAAGGAGGTCTAAGATGGCCTATGGCATAAACTATAATAGTCTATCAATTCACCAAGCAACATGCTTTTAATAGGTGTCAACAATTATGACAGCACTGTGTTGGGTGCTGAGAAAATAGAGATAAAAATTCCAAAGTTCTTGGGCATAAAGCACTTAATTCTATCAAGAGAAACAATGGGTCCAAAAATAAGTATGTATAAAATATATGGAGGGAGGGAGCTATTAAGAGATGAAATCAGGAAAGTTCTCATTTGGGATATGACATTAAAACTAAACTATGAAAGAAACTTTAAATCTTAAGGGGTAGGGACAAGGAAGGAGTGCATTAGAGTCATGGAAGATAATCTGGTCTTGGTACCACTTTGGAAAGTTGTGTTTAAGGAATAGAAAGAAGATAAGCCTGACTGAACTATAGAGTTATAGAGTTAGTGAAAGGGAATAATAAGACTGAAAAAGTAGAATGGGAACAGATGGTGATGAGCTTTATATGCCAAATAGAAGTGGTTATATTTATTTGTAAAAGTAATAGAGATACTCACACTTGTGCTTACCACAAGAAAAGTTGTTTATGTTAGCAACTTCATCTGTCCTCTGTCAATTTCACAGGATTCATAGCTAAAAGGAACATAAAAGATTAGCTAGTTCAAATTTCTGATTTTATAGGTGAACAAATTATGGCCTCTGGGAATGAAATGAAATGGCCAAATTACTATATCGATAATAAATAAAAGAACTGGCATTTATACTCAGGTACACTGACCAGGAATCAAGTTTTCCTTTCATTGTATCTTTTGACCTCTCAGGAATTACTTAGAAAGTGTATAAATTGCAAGGAAGTTAGGAGAGATGTGTACTTTTTCTTGGAGCACCATATTTCTTGTGATGTCACTGATAAGGAGAAATATCTGTCAGCAAACAAACAAAAAAATGTCTCATTTAATTCCTAAATGGCACTATGGGAAGAGACCAAGGAAATAGGACTTAGAAGCATGTATTTTATTGAACAAACTCTTGATCACCAACTGTATGTGGCATTAATACTAAATGGTCAAGGAATATCCAGATGAATGTGGGTTCGTTTCTGCTGTGAAAGAACTAATAATCTAGAAGGAAATGGCTGATATGCAAATAACAAATTCCAATTAGAGCATTGGAGAGATGGGACTAGTTTGTGAACTCGGAAGTTAGTCTGGGTAATATTGATGATGAGGAAAGCTGTGGGGAATGGCTTCCCCACTATAAGTGCCAGAATTATTATACATCAGTTCAGTTAAAATTTGCAACTCTCTAAAGATTTTACAGCTATGATACAAAGCCACAAAAGCAAGCCTGGAGAGAAAATACTGAGCTAGGAGAATTTATATAAAGAATGTCTTATTTGGATGCTGCAGCTTAAACCCAACTCAAGATGAAATAGAAAGGATACTGCAATTACCTTCAATGGTAAGATCAGAATAATCAGTCAGGGAAAAGAAAAACAAATAGACCCAGTGCTCTCTGAGTTAAAAAAGAGTAAAGCCTGTTCTGCAAAACATAGAGAAAAGGCAATGTCACTTTTAAAGAATATAAAACTGAAGGGGACCTTTATTTTATTATTTATTATAGCTTTTTTATTTACAAAATATATGCATGGTTAATTTTTCAGCATGGCCAATTGCAAAACCTTTTGTTCCAACTTTTCCCCTCCTTCCCCCTATTGGCAGGTTGACCAATACATGTTAAATATGTTAAAGTATAAATTAAACATAATATATGTATACATGTCCAAACAGTTATTTTGTTGTACAAAAAGAATCAGACTTTGAAATATTGTACAATTAGCCTGTGAAGGAAATAAAAAATGCAGGCAGACAAAAATGGAGGGATTGGGAATTCTATATAGTGGTTCATAGTCAGCTTCCAGAGTTCTTTCGCTGGGTATAGCTGATTCAATTCATTATTGCTCTATCGGTGGCCATATCCATCAGAACTGATTATCCTATAGTATTGTTGTTGAAGTATATAATGATCTCCTGGCTCATTTCACTCAGCATCAGTTCATGTAAGTCTCTCTAGGCATTTATGAAATCATCCTGATGGTTATTTCTTACAGAACAATAATATTTATATACCATAATTTATTCAGCCATTCTCCAATTGATAGGCATCTGCTCAGTTTCCAGTTTCTGGCCACTACAAAGAGAGCTGCCACAAACACTCTTGCAGATACAGGTCCCTTTCCCTTCTTTAAAATCTCTTTGGGATATAAGCCTATTAAGAACACTGCTGGATCAAAGGGTAGATACAGTTCAATAACTTTTTGAACATAGTTCCAAATTGCTCTCCAGAATGGCTGGATGTATTCGCAATTCCACCAACAATGTATCAGTGTCCCTGTTTTCCCACATCCCCACCAACATTCCACATTATCTTTCCCTGTCATTCTAGCCAATCTGACAGGTGTGTAGTGGTATTTCAGAGTTGTCCTAATTTGCATTTCTCTGATTAATAAGGACTTGAAGCATCTTTTCATATGTCTAGAAGTAGTTTCAATTTCTTTGTCTGAGAATTGTCTGTTCATATCCTTTGACCATTTATCAATTGGAAAATGGCTTGATTTGTTACAAATTAGAGACAATTCTCTATGTATTTTGGAAATGAGACCTTTATCAGAACCTTTGATTATAAAAATGTTTTTCCCAGTTTATTGCTTCCCTTCTTATCTTATCTGCATTTGTTTTGCTTGCACAAAAATTTTTCGATTTGATATAATCAAAATTTTCTATTTTGTGATCAATAATGATCTGTAGTTCTTCTTTGGTCATAAATTCCTTCCTTTTCCAGAGGTCTGAGAGGTAAATCATCCTATGTTCCTCTAATTTATTTATAATCTCATTCTTTATACTTAGGTCATGAACCCATTTTGACCTTATCTTGGTGTACGGTGTTAAGTATGGATTGATGCCTAGTTTCTGCCATACTAATTTCCAATTTTCCCAGCAATTTTTGTCAAACAGTGAGTTCTTAAACCAAAATCCGGGGCCTTTGGTTTTGTGAAACACTAGATTATTAAAGTTATTGACTGTTTTGTCCTTTGAACCTAACCTATTCCATTGATCAACTAGTCTATTTCTTAGCCAAATGGTTTTGGTAACCTCTGCTTTATAATGTAATTTTAGATCTGGTACAGCTAGGCCATCTTCATTTGATTTTTTTTTCATTAATTCCCTTGAAATTCTTGACCTTTTGTTTTTCCATATGAACTTTGTTGTCATTTTTTCTAGGTCATTAAAGTAATTTTTTTGGCAGTATGATTGGTATAGCACTAAATAAATAGATTAGTTTAGATAGTATTGTCATCTTTATTATATTTGCTGACCCTATCCAAGAGCATTTAATATTTTTCCAATTGGTTAGATCTGACTTTATTTGTGTGGAAAGTGTAGTTTTGCTCATATAGTTTCTGATTTTTCCTTGGCTGATAGATTCCTAAATATTTTATACTATCTGTAGTTATTTTAAATGGAATTTCTCTTTTATAACTCTAACTGCTGGGTTTTGTTAGTGATATATAAGAATGCTGATGACTTATGTGGGTTTATTTTGTATCCTGCAACTTTGCCATAGGTATGGATTATTTCTAATAGCTTTTTAGTAGAATCTCTGGGGTTCTCTAAGTATACCATCATATCATCAGCAAAGAGTGAAAATTTGGTTTCCTCATTACCTATGAAGGGGACCTTTAAGAGAATATTTAGGCCAAAAGTTTTTTAACCATATTTTAAGAAGTCCTAATATAGACCAATATTTGTGCTTTATAAGTGAATGTATTGAGGCCCATTAATATAAATTAACCTACAGAAGATCATATAGTGCCGATAGTAAGTAATTCAGCAGAGATTTGGACTTTGATTCTTCATTGTATTTTCCATTATATTTTGCTGCTTCTTAGAAAGATTCCCTTGTATACTAGAAAGAACACTGGACAGGAACATGGATGAGCTAGACTTAAAGTCTCTTAGTATTTACCAGTATGATCTTGGACATTTTCTTTCCATTCTTTGGACTCCTTTGTAAAATTAGAAGGATGGACTAGTAGATTTTTAGGGCTTCTTCTAACTCTAAAATCCTATGCTTAGTTATGCTTTTGACATTGATTGTTAAAGATAAAAGACTTAATTTAACTTACATTATAGCTGTTTTCACTTTTGTTATAGTATGATGTTTCCAAACACAAAAAAAGAATGATGTCTGTCTCACTACTTTTTTCCACTAATTGCTGCTTTGGTCTATAAGCAAAATAGAAAAATATATAACGGATTGTGATTTTGATGTATATTAATGTGTTTAGTCCTTTGATCAACATACTCAAATAAATTTCATGAGTTATGATATAAATTATTCTATTGGGAATGTTACAAGGAATTCCAATATCAGAAACAAGATGATATATTTACATTTTTTAATAAAAACCTTAACTACAGATATTATTACCAGGTCTTTAACTGTAAGATATGTAACTGTGAAAATTATATATGTAAGATATGTAAATGTAGGATATCAAATCATGTCCCATATAAAAAACAATTCTTTTTGTATTAAAAACTGAGAATATATATGTATATATATATATATATATAAATTTTAAAATTGTATATGAATTAATGAAATATTATTGCCTGTAAGAGATGAAGAAAAAAGAAACTTAAGAAGACTTGTGCAAACTGTTGGAGAGTCAGCAGAACCAGGAGAAAAATTTATAAAAGACAATTTTGAAAGCTTAAAAAGTTTGATCAATCTAATGACTAATCACGATTTCAGAATACCAATAAAGAGCTTGCTACCCACCTCCTCGCAAAGGGGTGATGGGCTCATGGTATAGAAAAAGATATATATTTTTAGACATGGCTCATGTTAGCATTTGTTTTGCTTGAATATGTTTATGTTTTGCAAATTTTTTGTTTTTGTTTTTTCAATTAGTATTATGTAGTAGGGGGAGGAGAGAGTGATAAGAAGTGTGCCTCCTTTCCTCTCAAAAAAATAAGAACAAAACAAAAAGAAGAATTTCAAAGATAAACAAGACAATTTTGAAAGTAACATGTTGGATTTTTATATACTTAAATAGAAAACAAAACTAAATAATCTAGATTGACAGATTTTCATGCATCATGCTCTCTTTTTGTTTTATGATGCAGATAAAAAATTTCTAAAAAATTTGTATTTGCTAAATTCAGAATACAAAAATGACAATAAAATGAAAATTCTGTTAATTGTATTAAAAGAAAAAGGGATGAGGAAAAATAACATGTGTCAATTGAAATACACTAATTAAAACAAACAAAAGCTATGATTTGGTAGGGAAAGGGGATTGGAGAGAGAAGGGGTCTACTAGAAAGATTGTGTCTGAGACTCAGGCAATCTCTTAGGCAAACAGCCTCTAATGTAAGTACTTCTTTTCCTGAGAGAAGTGAAGAAGACTTCTCAGAAACTCAGTTCTGCATTCCAATGTGTTCTTATTCTCACAGCATGGAGGAGAAGAGAAATGGGCAGATCTTGGCATCTGAAGGCTGAAACTCTGAAAAAAAAGAAGCAGTGTTTGGACTTGGACTTAATATTTTACAGTTTATAAAGTCTTCAGAAGGAATATGTACAGGTCTTGCTATATAAATACACTAGTGGCTAAGAGCTTATAGAAGTTTTCCACTATAGAGGGGAGGGCAGAAGATCTAATATATACCTAATAACCTCAACCCAAGTACTTGTCACACATGTCCCAATTCACTGTCATTAGTATTAATTTCTCAATGCCTTTTGGTAATGAATTTGAATGAGATCCATGGTGTAAAGTGCTATTATCCTCATTTTGGCCCATGCCTCTGTGGACCAAAATCTAATGTTTCTCACCAGTTAAAAAAGATGGCTTAGGGAATAATCCCCCCTGATTACAATAGCCCAACTGACTGTAGGTTTCTAGATGTTTGACCATTTTGATCTGGGCAGAGTGGTTCTTGAAAAAGAGTATTTGTTATAAGAATTCAGAACTTGAACTCTGATTCTTACAATTGCTATAAACTTGGAAACCAAATTACTTAAACAAAATTGATCTCAGTTTCTTCATCTGTAAAATGAGGATGGAAATAATGATTACCTTACATGGAGAGAAAACTAAGATACTGTATTTATCTTTTTGTAACTAAATGAATCATCTTTGCATTCTACTCACATTTTATTGGCTCTTATTTGATTTTTTTTCCCATTCCTTCGGTTAAGATAATTAATTCTAATTCTGGTTACTTTTTTGGAAAGAGATGTATAAAATGGTAAGAACTGTCCCCTAAGCAAAGAATTCAGAAGGAATTATTATCCATTGTTCATTATAATAAATAGATTTCTAGTCCATTGCTCCCAAACTTCTACATGGATAGCCTGGTTTTTCATTCATCTTTATACTTTCCCTTTGCAGAAGAGATCCCTACATGGAATTACCTGTCCCCACAGGGATGCTATAAGGGAAGTGTTTTGTAAAATTTAATTATATGAGATATTATTATTATTATTATCACCTTTATCTAGATATATAGTGTCTGCAATTGAACACAAAACACCATATGTGGTCTGGCCAGGACGGGGACAATAAAATTCGTCTTATAAACACTACTAATTTTTTTACTTAATATTTTTTTCAAATCAAGAGTTTTCTGCATTCATTGTTGTATGATTTTTGGTTTTCTGTTTTTTTTCTCCTTTCTTTCCCTGCCTTTTCTTCAAGACAGCATGCAATCTAATATAGGGTATACATATACAGTCGTGTTAATATATTAATATATTTTCAAATCAGTCATGCTATAAAAGAAGAATCAGAACAAAAAGGAAAAGCCATGAGAAAGAAAATAAAAACAAAAATGATATGCATTCAGACTCCATAGTTCTTTTTCTGGACATGGATCATGTATCCCATCTTGAATTTTTTAGAATTGTCTTTATCTAAGACAATATCTGTTGTTGAGAAGGGCAAGTGCATAATGTTGCTGTTACTATGTACAATGTTCTCCTGATTATGATCTATTCCCTCAGCATTCATTCATGTGAGAATTTGTTTTTCTGAACTCATTTCTTATAGCACAGTAGTATTATATTATATTCAAATACCACAACTTGTTATCTCCTCGATTTCCAATTCTTTGATATAAATATTTTTGTAAATGTTTTGTACATATTTTGCACACTTACCTTTTTATGATCTCTATGGCACAGAACTAGTAGTGGTATTGCTGGATCAAAGAGTATGCACAGTTTTGTAATCCTTTAGACACAGTTCCAAATTTTTCTCCAGAATGGTTTTATCACTTCACAGCTCCACCAACAATTTATCTGTATTCCAGTTTTCCCATATCTTCCCCAACATTTATCATTTCCCTTTTCTGTCCTATTAGCCAGTCTGATAGTTATAAGGTGCTTCCTCAGAGTTGTTTTAATTTGTACTTTTTTATTTATTTTTTTATTTTCCGAAGCCTTAGATGGTGGCAGTTTGCTCAGTTCACTGGAGTGGCTCAACCTAGTCATGCTTATTGTTGTCTGGTTTCCAGGTCTGGCAATTTGCCTTGTTTTCTGAGCCTGGGGACCTCACAACTTGCCTGTTGTGCCACTGGCCTGCTCAGCCAGGATGTAGGGACCTCAATGATTTATCTGTGGTGTTTCTAAGAGCATCCCACTGGCTTGCTTGTGCACTTCCTACACTGGGCTATGCTCCCCTTTTTATCCAGGTAAGACAAACTTTCCTAGAAATCCTTTTAACTTATCTTAAACTAGACATTTGTTTCACTCCATTGTTTTGTGTGCCCTATTAATATAGGTTTAGAAGCTTGATTGATTCAATGTTGTTTCTGAGGGAAACTGAGAAGCTCAACTATTTCCTGGCTTCTCTCCTTCATCATAGTTCTGCCCCCTCTGTTTGTTTATTTTTATGGTTCTTCTCATTTATGTGGCATTACTTCTAATGATGTGCATTATAACTTTTTCTTAACCTTGTCATCTTGTATGACCCATTTCTATTCAATAAATAAATCTGCCATGGTGGGGTGGAGAAAATGCACCCAAAATGTTGAGAGACAATAATTGCATATGGGCTGGATATTTTTATTTCTCGCTTTTGGTGTCTGATTGTCTAACACCTAAATCATAAATCTGGATAATATCTTTTTTCATGGCTTATGACATACAATTTTTATTGATTCAGTGCTGCAATACATTCATATACCACATGTACTTCTCCATTAAGAATTTACTTAATTCATCAGAGTATTCCATGATTGGCAGCTGTATAGTATAAATATCCTGAAAAAGTAGTTTTAAAGGAAGCTGAGGGTAATTAAAAGAACTGCATAGTTTTCTAAATGTAATAAGACTATTCCCTTTCTTTTAATGACATATATACTTATCTTATGCATTTTCAATGCCTAATCAAGGTATATGGACCATACTGAAGATAGTGCCCTCTCAGTTCAAATTTAGTGTTACAACAAAATTAAGCACTTGAAAACCACTGGACATTAAATAAAGGAAGAAATTTATTTTGCATTAAAACAGAAAACATGTGGAACAAAGACATAGAGACATTCCTCTAGATGTGCTCTCCCTCATCTCCATCTAGAAAATTGTCTTATCAGTCATTCATCAGGGTAGAGTGACTCACATAGTCTTGGGCACCCACTAAATGTGATTTTAACAGAGTACATTATGACTTAGACTTCTTTATTGACCTTAATGTCAGGAAGTTGTTTAGAGAAGCTGGGAACAATCAAGTTTTATAGAGGAAGTAATCTCACTGGTGAAGTCACTATGGAAGCTGTGGTCAAATGAAATTGAGAAGATGTGTATGGGAAGCTATATCGGGAAACAAATGTCCTATCATAAATCGAGTGTATGGGTTGGCTACTGTATAATGTCATCTGCAAACAAGTATATGTGTAGAATGTATCACTTCTAGAGAATTGTTTATTGGATTTTGCAATGTATCTCTAAACATCATTTTTTGTTGCCTCTATTTTATGTATGACTTGGTAATAATAGTGTGCTATTGAAGAGTTTGCTCTATTGTCGTGTCTTTTGCTATTTTTCCTAACTGGAAGCTTGGAACAATTATCATTGTACTATGCTTTTTTCCTAACTTTTATCTAAACTAAATTCCATAATATCACAGAAAGATGTGTCATCATGTGGTCATTATATTGCTTCTAAGTTTAAAGTGAAACATTTATTGTAATGGTTGTCAAAAATATAAATAAGATTAGTATGGCATTATATTCTTCATACCAACTGTTTCAAAAAATTATCTTTTAAAAATAAAGTGTCCTAGCATTTTACCTGGTATCAATATCAGACTCCTTAGTTTATAGTTTATAGAATCCAAGTTATTGAAATATTTTGCCCATCTCTAATCATCTTCTTTCTCTTTTCTTTTTTTTTTCTCTTCCCTTTTTTTTTCTCTTCCATTTCCAGACATAGATTAAACATCTTCTCCCTTCTCCCTTCTATCCACTTGCTGCTTTCATAGTGTGTGGGGGAAGCAATGCTGTTTCCCAGAAACTGCCTGCTAAACTAAGAGAAGTCTTAAACCTCAGTTTTTTTGTTTGTTTGTTTGTTTTTTTATGTGACCTTGAAGAAATGAAACTTTTTATGTAGTTACCTCATCTCTGATCAGCTCATTCTCATCCCACCCATCATATAAGTGAAAAGTAACTGCAAAAGCCAATCTAAACTAAAACTTTGCATAAGGGTTTTGGGGGAGGGATTGGTAGTGCTTGTTTTTTTAACTGAACTCTCCTGTGAATTCAGCCTCCTTCTTCTGGACTCCCCAGAGGTAAGGATTGCCCACATCTCATGAGATTTTAATAAAAGCTTTCAATCTTCACTTTGAGAGATCTCTGAGTAGTCATTTTGAGTTAGACACAGTTCTGTATCACTCACTTCAAGAGAATTGTACCCAACACAGTTTTGGGAGCTCATCTGGAATCATGTAGCTCATCAGGAAACGACCATTATCCCTATTTGGGGGCAGGCTCCCGTGGCTTCCTACAGTCTCCAAAGTAGGTAGTGTTTTTCCTCTCTGCCAAGCAAAGTGCCTGAAGGGAAAGACTCAGTGAAAGAGAAAATGAAAGAGAGAGATCTGAAGTTCCTGTGCAGGTGTTGATTGAGCTTGAAGTCAAGAGAACCTACACGCATGTAGCCTGCAAGTAAGCACTTGGGAATCTGAAGGTCAATGGGCTGGGTTGAGGGAGACCCGTGAGGAAGAGCCTCTCACATAAATTGTATAGTGAAGCCAACTGCAAAAGACCCCAGGGGAAAGGACTGTCCAAGAATGCTATCAGGAGGCTGCAGACAGAAGGGCCACCTCTGTCAGAATAATTTGGAATACAGAGAGGGCCTAAGGACAGTCCCCACTAAATTATGGGGAAAGTGCAGTTCAAACCCCCAAATCAGGAGCAAAATAAATAAATAAACAAATAAATAAATAAATAAATAAATAAATAAATAAATAAATAAATAACTGAGGTTCACTTGGGTATTTCTGTTGTGTGTGGAAAAGTGTAATTTCCATGTAATTTATGTCTGTGTTTATGTCTGTACAGAATGTCTTTGTCATGTTTATTCTGTGAGCTAGAAAGAGAAAGAGAAAGGTCTGATTTTCCTATAGACTCCAACTCTGGTGAAAGTTGGAGCTTTAGGAAAAGTTCATCAGGAATAATGGTTGTAGAATTTGGCAGTTGGTCATTTCAAAATCCCAAAGCAATTCAATTAAATTGGGGAGGATTCTGCAGAGAGTGAAGATGGTTTCTTTCTTTCTTTTTTTTCTTCCTTCCTCATTCCCTGACTGGAGAAGGCCACATGAGGCCAGAGATAGAAAAAGAAACTGTAGCGAGCTGTCGTCTCCAGAAGCTGCCGGATTGCTCTCTGGGAAGAGATCTGCTGTGTCTACTCAAATCTCTCAGATAGATTCTTCTTCCTGTAGTGAACCGTTGTCTCCAGGCAGTTGCTGTTAACTCTTGTCCAGAGAAGTGACTTCCCTTCCTGCAGAGAGCCCCGTCAGGCCTGATGTAATGCAGAGACCTCTCCTATTTCTGGAGTGCAGTCCTCTTTTATCCTCCCAGAGAATGGGCATGGGATAATGCAAGGGCTTCTGGGAAGAACCACTTCAACCAATGAGCTTGCTCCTTCTAGGATTCCTAAGGTGTAAACTCCCTTTACAGGTCTGAGCCAGAGAACTGTCAAGTCAACCTGAGTTCTCACCTAGTAATCCTAACATCTCCCCCTTTCTTTTGATTTAGAACATAGGATAGTCATGACCTTGAAACATAAATCCATCAATATGGGAGGCATTACACACAATTACATAGATTACATAAGCACATAGTAACATAGTAACATAATACATGCTAGAAGTATATAACAAATAACATAATCAAATAATCATAAATTGAAAATTTGTAAATGTCCATAAGTCCATTGTCCATTAGTCTCATCTTATGTGAGGAAGTCCAATGATTCCTGCTGGTTTTAAAGTTCTTTAACAGTCTTTTTATTAGCCATGCTCTTTCGGTGTAAGATGTTTCTTAGATCTTCTCCTTTATTTTGAGGTCTTTCTCTTTTTCTGTCTCTCTCTGATGGACAAGGCGAATATGACTCGTTGGCACCCATCTGATTCCTTCTCCTGCTGAAGAAATACAAGCAAACCCTCTCTCCCAGGCAGCCAACCTATCTAATTCCCTTCTATTTACCACTTTTTAAATCTCTTCTCATCATCTGGCAATTACATTGGAGTTGTTTGCACTGGACACAGCCCTGTTGGTTTAAAAGGTTTGTATTCTCCCCAAGTGTAATCCATTTTTGCAATCTGATTGCCTTTTGGCTCACTTATCAGGTAATCCCTTTCTGCCATGTGATTGCTTTTCTGCTGGTTGATCAAATCAGAGTCCTGACCTTCTAAAGGCTCTTTGGGTGTAACATCAGCTGCCATCATGCCCCAAGTCTTTTTTGCCTGGGGCCCTGGACCTGGGCCCCTCATCCCATTTCCCTGAATTATTCTACACTCTGATGCCCAATGGAGTCCTCTGTTGCATTTTGGACATGGGGTTTTAGGTCTTCTTTCACCCTGTCTTCTCACTGTATCTCCATACCTACACTGAGCTCTTAGATGTCCAATTTTTCCACATTGAAAACATCGCCGAGTTTCTCTAGAAGGCCCTTGCCAGGAGGGACCCTGTCTTTCCACGTTCATCATTGTCCAGGTGTAAAAAGCATTTGTTCCCACTGTAGCACAGCGTCTTATGATCTCCTCTAAAGGAGCATCTTTGTCTAATCCCCATATAATTCTTTTGCAAATCTCACTGGCATTTTCCTTAGCCAGATGTCTGGTCATTATTTCTGTAGCTGCATTTTCTCCAATAGTTCTTTTGACAGCAATTCTGCAAAAGGTTCATTGGGACCTTGCTGTATTTTAGTGAAAGCCTCTCCGCGATCTTTCTGTCCAGGGAGGACACCCCAAGCTTTTATTGCAGCCTTAGCAATTTGTTCATATATTGTCATGGTATAATTAATCTGTTCTGAATTCTCTCCATACTGATCTTCACCAGCTAAGTGCTCAAAAGTGAATTGTGTGTTAACTCCTATTTCCAAATTGCATCTGACTTGAATTTTACATAATTCATGAAATTCTGCAAGCCATAATAAATTTTCTCCAGGTTCCAGACATGTCCTTGCTATGGATTTCCAATCATTTGGGGTTAGGACTTCATAAGACAAACCATCTAGTAACATTTTGACATAAGCTGATGTAGCCCCATAAAGGGTACAACCTTTTTTCAAATCCTTAATTTTATTCAAATCTAAAGGTGCATATCTTCTCCTTTTTTTACCTACAGAGTCAATATTTTCAATCACAGGATATGCATGTATAAAATCACTCATATCCTGTCCTTCTCTCTTAGCTTTAACCAATGCTTTTTCTAATCTTGTCATAGGCTTAGGCTGCTTCACAGGCAATTCTGTTTGTGTTTCTGTCTCTTCTCCTCCTTCTTCCTCTACCTCTGAAGGTGGGGTTATTGTGGGCCTGTCAATAATCTGTTCTCTAGGCAGAGTTGAAGCTTCTTCAAGAGAATCATACCATAATTCCTCATTTAAATCCTCTTGCTCTAGGGCAAGATCTTGATCTTTCCTTTTTTCCTCACACTTCCTCCTCTGTTCATTTTTAAAACTTTTCCTTCTCCTACAACTTGCTTGATAGTTTAAGGCTAATTGAACTATGTTGTAGATATAAAATACTTCTGCAGAAATTGAACGAGGCCCATTTTTTGCATGAAATTCTTTCATTTCAAATCCCACTAGCTTCCATTTATCTACATCTATCTTTTCTTCCTCTAAGAACCAAGGGGATGTGCGTCTTAATGCAGCCAAGAGTTTAGCAATCTGTACCCAGGTTACAAGTAAACTCTGCTCCTCAATTATCTTGATTATACTCTCTATAGTACCACTCCTGAATGGGGGTGGAGCTGAGGTTGCTTCTGGGGCTGGGGTTGAGTCGGCTGAGGTCCAGGGATTGAATATAGCTAACATCTGCCCCATTTCAGCTATAAGAGATTCCTGGTTTAGCCCTTAACAAGTTAAGTTCCTTATTTATCTATTAGCACGCTCACTTAATCTTTAACAAAGTTTCCTCGTTACTCACGGTTCTGTGTCAGAGAGACTGAGATCTGGATGGGAGGCTTTTCCACTGGAATCAGGACCGTGTCTGTCCCTGTTTGGGCGCCAAATTGCGAAGGTCTGGTCTAGCTCCTCTTGTCAGGATAAGCAAAAGTCCTTGCCCCACGTGTGGACGCCAATTGTAGCAAGCTGTTGTCTCCAGAAGCTGCTGGATCGCTCTCTGGGAAGAGATCTGCTGTGTCTACTCAAATCTCTCAGACAGATTCTTCTTCCTGTAGTGAACCGTTGTCTCCAGGCAGTTGCTGTTAACTCTTGTCCAGAGAAGTGACTTCCCTTCCTGCAGAGAGCCCCGTCAGGCCTGATGTAATGCAGAGACCTCTCCTATTTCTGGAGTGCAGTCCTCTTTTATCCTCCCAGAGAATGAGCGTGGGATAATGCAAGGGCTTCTGGGAAGAACCACTTCAACCAATGAGCTTGCTCCTTTTAGGATTCCTAAGGTGTAAACTCCCTTTACAGGTCTGAGCCAGAGAACTGTCAAGTCAACCTGAGTTCTCACCTTGTAATTGTCCAGACAACCTGAGTTCTCACCTAGTAATCCTAACAAGAAACCATGTTTAATCACCTTAGTGAAATTCGTTATTTGAGATACAGATAGCAAAAGTAGTTCAGTATTATTGGGAATTTAAGAAATTTGATAATTAGTTATTAAACAATGCAAAGGTGCTTAGCATAAAAATGCTTGTGTTTTTTTTAACTTCTTATTGGACTTACTTGTAACCTGTTTGCACTAATTGTAAAGACAAAGGAACAGAGAAAAAATTTAGCTGTTAAAACCATATCCGTTTGGCTTAATTGTCTATTGAATTTTGAAAACTTGGTTTTTAAAGTGGTACTGTGATTCTGAAATTGTGGGAGATATATTGCCTTATGCATGCTAGATGTTTATTCTGGGTATATGACCTTAGGAATTTGTTTGAATATTGGACCTTTAATACTGAAAGAAAAACTTTTTTTTTTTAAAGCTGTATTTGATTTGATTGAATTTAACTATAACTTGTTAAAATAAAATATTCATAACTTAACCTGAAGAGATGAATAGATGAATTATGCTACCTTCTGAAACATATATTAGGCAATTTGTAAAACTTATGAGTTGTGCTTTAAAATTTGTCAGCTCTGCTAGATATAGTATACATTTTATGGAATTTGGTTCAAAGTTATTTAATTGTGAATCTTAAAGTTTCAGAAACCAAAAAAAAAAAAAAGATTTAAAGAAAAAGGACAAGAAAGATTGATTTGCAAAAGCAATAGTTTACATGAAGCATCTAGTTAGAAGGGTAATTGGTTTGGGAGTGTGTTTAAAGTATTTCAGAGAAGATTGAGTACGTAGGCAGGAATATTGGATTGTCACCTTACGAACTCTTATACAGACATACATATCCTGGAGGAAGAGGACAAAAAGGTGTAGACCCTATGGGAAAACAAAGACTTGTTTATTAGAAAATAAGTTTTACAACTTGTTAATCATTTACATGAACTACAAGTGAAAGGACTTATTGCTCAGACCCTTCATGTAGGATTTGTGTCCACCTCAGAAACTAAGTCCTGATCCAAACCCGGAAGGAAGAAAAAATAGATCCCAACCTACAAAGGCCTTTCCAAGTCCTTCTAACCTCAGATACTGCTATAAGTTCCCAGGAATATGGTTGAACTCATCACACTCGAGTCACAGGACCTGTGGATGCTCCAAAAGAATGGATTGTAGAACCTAACCCTACAGATAAGTTGAAATTACATTTGAAAACAAGGGCTCACTAACTTTGGGAAGGGATTGATGCACTGTGTGTGGAGAATTCTATTGGGCTTTTTGATTTGAGGGATAATTTTAGGAACCAGTACCTGTCACCACAAGGGATGAACCAGAAGAAATCAGTGACACAAAGAAACATTGTAAAAGTATACTCTGATTATTTGAGGATAAGGAATGTGAAAGAATATTGAAAATTTTAATGAGGAACCACAGGAGAGTATAGAAGAGGAGGGATTGTGTGGGGCAAGCAATGTGGTTTCTCAGAAACTGTCTGCTTAAGTAAGAGAAGCCTTATGCCTCAGTTTTGCTTTTTTTTTTTTAATGTTATCTTGAAGAAATGAAATTTTTTTATATAGTTATCTCATCGTGTCAGCTCATTATCACCCCACCCACCATATAAGTGAAAAGTAACTGCAAGAGCAAATCTAAACTTAAAAATCTTTGCATAAGGGGATTTGGGGGAAGGGTTAGATAGTACTTGTTTATTTAATTGAGCTCTCCTTCTGTGAATTTGATCTCCTCCTTCTGGACTTCTCAGAGGTAAGGACAGCCCCCATCTCATGAGATTCTAATAAAACCTTTCAACCTTCACTTTGAGAGATCTCCGAGTAGTCGTTTTGATCTCTGTATTCTACACATTAGGTAACTCTATAATACCGTGTACAGATCATTGAGCCAGGGGTCAAGAAGAATTGAGTTCAAATTCAGCCTCAGTTTGCCTTAATTTTTTCACATGTAACATGACCTAGAGAAACAAATGGCAAACCTATTCATTATCTTTATTAAGAAAATTCCAAATGGAGACAACAAAAATTGGATATTACTTAAATGACTGAATTATGCTACTTTTGTATACAGAGTTTTATTCTCTTGAACATAGTCATATATACACAAATACTTCTTAATTAGTCTACTTAGAAATTTGGGAGTTATATGTTCAATTACCTTGATAACATAATTACCCAGAAACAAACCCCACATATTTTGCTTAGTAAAAACAAAAAAGCTGCCAAATAAAAATGTGAACAGTTTTATTTATATACAAACTTCAGATTAAAAAAAAAAGATCATGTGTTTACTTTTGCATGACTGTGTGAGCCATTCTACTCACATTTTGCTGGCTCCTATTTGATTTTCTTCTATTCCTTTGATGGAGATAATTAATTTTAGTTCTGATGTCTCTTTTGGAAAAAGATATATATTAATGATAAATTTTGGGCTCTTAAGCAAAGTGCCTCCTCTCCATTGAAAATTATAAATAAACAGATTTCCTATCCATCACTTCTAAGATTCTACTTAAGATAATGATACTCTAGTTTACATGTACTTAGTACTTATTATAGTTCTACAAGTTGACACCTTGTTGTAAGTTTACATGTTTCAAGTACACTTGACCCTCTACATACTTGGACACTAATCTGCCTGATTTTTCATTGACCCCTGCACTTTTCCTGAATGAAACATATCTTATACAATAAGTTAACTATTATGAAGCAGAACAACTAAGGTTTAGCCACAAGAGGGAAGACTCTTGCAAGTTTAGAAAATATATCTAAAATAAACATATATAAATGCAACTTTATGCAGTTTTATAAAGTATTGGACATCTTTTATAATGCTCTGTAAATATATATTGTTGAATAGGATCATGGAACTTCCAGCTGGAAGTGACCTTATAGATAATCTCACTTAATCCTTTTGCTTAATTCCTTTAAAAAAATAGTTTCAAATTTTTTTTTTTTAATTTATGTTTTGTTTTGGCTATTTTTAGTATCACAGCCACTCCCCACATGGATGATCAGAAAAGTACAATTAGGCAAGAAAAACAGATATATTGTCCATCTTTGACAATATAAGTTTCATTTTACAATAATAGCTCAATCATCCACTGGTATGCTAAAAAGAGGAAGTTATGCTTCATTGTGAAACAAAATTTGCCAAAATTTGTCTCCATTCTCTTTTCTCTTCAAAAAAGGCAACCTATATAACAAACATTTTTTTTAAAAAAAGAAAGTGAGGAAAAAGGGACAAAAAATTTAGCAATACTCATTAAACATCACAAAAGTCTGAAAATAGAAATGTTCCATACCCACAGACATTTTATTTACATAAAGGAGTAGGATATAATTGTTTTCTTATTATCACTTCTTTTAAGCCATTCTTCTTGTTCGTAATTTTTTTTAAAAAATTCACTGTTTATAATTTTGTGTTTGTCATATTTATATTATTTTAGTTATGGTATATATTATTTTCTTACCAATGTACTACATTCTTCATCAGATTATGTATAAGGGGATTTTCTACTTATCAATGACTATTTGGAATGATGTATATAATAATTTATTCACGTGGTATAGAAGTTTAGTCACTTTATTTGCACAATTTCCAAATTCTTCCAAAATGATTGCATTGATATACAATTCTACTAGCAATGCATTAAAATGCCTATATTTTCTTAATTCCCTTATTTTGACTATTCTCACCTTTTATCACCTTTTACAATTTTGTGTGTGTGTAAGTTTAAACCTCATGATTGTTTTACTTGCATTTCTATTCTTATTAGTTATTAGGAATATTCTTTCATGCAGATGTTAACACTTTGCAAGTTTATTTTATTTTAAGAATTATTTGTTTATATACTTTGACCACTTATTGGTCAGTAGCTTTTGTTAGTTGTGTGTATGTGTCTAGATAGATAGATAGATATATAGATAGATTTCTTTGAATACAAAAATCTTATCAGAAAAATTTGATATGAATATTTCTCTTACCTCCATTCAGACATTTCCCTATTCTTGATGTATTGACTTTATTTAGGAAGGTGCTTTCCATTTTCTTATAATTTATTTCTTACCCATAGCTATGAAAGAACTGTGATCTGCTTATCTCTTAATTTTAAGATAATTAATATTAAGACTGATTTTATATTGCATTGCTTGCTGTCTAGGGGAGGAGAGAAGAGAAGAGGGAGGGAAAAAATTTGGGACAGAAGGTTTTGCAGGGGTTAATGTTGAAAATGATATTTTTACATATTTTGAAAAATAAAAGTTATTTTCATTATAAAATTATTATTATTATTATTATAAAAATTAAAGCTATTTTTTCAATTTTGAATTTATCATATAATATGGCATATGTTGGAACAAGCCTAATTTCTCCTAGAATGTTTTCCAATTATCTCAACAGATTTTTTTAATCATATAAGGGGTTAATTCCCAATCATAAATATGTTTATTGGTTCAAGAAACAGTTTATTGTGTTCAGTTACTTTTTTATTATTATAACTTTTTATTTATTTTTTGTTAATTTAATAATAATAACTTTTTTGACAGTATATATGAATGGGTAATTTTTTACACCATCATCCCTTGCACTCACTTCAGTTCCAAATTTTCTCCTCCTTCCCTCCACCCTCTCCCCTAGATGGCAGGCAGTCCCATATATGTTAAATACGTTATATCCTAGATACAATATATGTGTGCAGAACTGAATTTGTTGTTGCACAGAAAGAATTGGATTCAGAAGGTAAAAATAGCCTGGGAAAAAAAAACAAAAATGCAAGCAGTTTACACTCATTTCCCAGTGTTCCTTCTCTGGGTGTAGCTGATTCTGTCCATCATTGATCAATTGGATCTGAATTAGATCTTCTCTTTGTTGAAGATATCCACTTCCATCAGAATATATCTTCATACCATTAGTTCATGTAAGTCTCTCCAAGCCTCTCTGTATTCATCCTACTGGTCATTTCTTACAAAACAATAAAATTCCATAACATTCATATACCATAATTTACCTAACCATTCCCCAATTGAAGGACATGCATTCATTTTGCAGTTTCTAGCCACTACAAAAAGGGATGCCACAAACATTTTGGCACATACTGGTCCCTTTCTCTTCTTTAGTATTTCTTTGGGGACTTCCAGCCAAGATGGTGGGGTGGAGGCAGACAGCTTCTTGAGCTCCATGTTTTCTCTCAGGACTTGCTTCATGACAAGCCTCAGAGTTAATGCTTGACCAGAAAAGAAATATTCACCAACAGAAGACATCCTTGAAATTCGCCAGAGAAGGTCTGTGTTTGCTAGGGGCCAGGGTCAAACAGACTGGGCACAGATTGAAGGCAGGCAGCGAGAGAGAAAGAAAGAGAGAGAGAGAGAGAAAGAGAGAGAGAGAGAGAGAGAGAGAGAGAGAGAGAGAGAGAGAGAGAGAGAGAGAGAGAGAGAGAGAGGCAGCTCAAACAGCTCAGACAAGAGCAGAGGGGGGAGGGGTACCATCTCTGCCGTTTCTGCAAAAAGACTTTTACCCCAGTGTGGATATTCTGTCTTGGCAGCAAGCCAGGAGCAGCAGAGAGGTGTAAACAACGGAGGTGAAGATTAAAACCCCAGAAAGCTAGCCTCTCTCAAGAACCCGGCCACCCCCAACCCCCACCTAGAGTGGCTCAGAGTTCTCAGAGCCTCAGAGCACAGACACAGTGCAGCCATCATTGTCCTGTTAGTGGCTCAGTGTTGCCCAGTCTGTAGAGGAAGTACATTAACACCATCCAGCCCCATCCCCCCAAAAACAGACCTAGTGTTTCGCTTGTCAATTTGTTTTCTTCCATTCCACTGACAAAAATGAACAAAAAATTCAAAAGGGCTCTAACTATTGACAGCTTCTGTATGGAGAGAGAGCAGACTTCAAATACTGAGGAGACTAAAAACAGACTGTCCCCAGAGGAATCCCCTAAGGGGGATATGATCTGCACCTCAATAACAAAAGAATCTCGTAGAGGAAATCAAAAGGCTCTCACAAGAGAGCTAGAAGAGAAATGGGAAAAGGAAAGGAAGCTTGGAAAGAGAGCCTGGAGAAGTTATCCAGAGTGGATAAAGAGATCAAATCATTGAGAAACAAAATTAGTGAATTGGAAAGGTAAACAACTCCAAGGAAAACAGGATTAGTGAGCTGGATAAAGAGATCAGCTCTCTAAAAAATAAAATGGATGAAAAGGAAAAAAATTCCATAGAAGAAAAATACTCACTTAAAAACACAATTGTACAATTACAAAAAGATATAAAAAAGTGAGTGAAGAAAATACATCATTGAAAATTAGACTCGAACAAGTAGAAATGAATGACTCAAGGAGAAACCAAGAAGTAGTCAAGCAAAACCAGAGAAATGAAACAATTGAGAAGAATGTCAAGTACCTTATTAGAAAGACAACAGACCTGGAAAACAGATCCAGGAGAGACAATTTGAGAATAATCGGACTCCCTGAAAAATGTGAGGAAAAAAAGAGCTTGGACACGATTTTCGAGGAAATTATCAAAGAGAACTGCCCAGACGTTTTGGAAACAAAGGGTAAAATAGAAATTGAAAAAATTCATTGATCACCTACTGAAAGGGACCCTAAAATCAAAACGCCAAGAAATATAGTGGCCAAGTTCAAGGACCATCAGACAAAGGAAAAAATACTGGAAGCTGCTAGAAAAAAAGCAATTCAGATATGGAGGAGCCACAATAAGGATAATCCAGGATCTAGCAGCGTCCACATTAAAAGAACGAAGGGCCTGGAACATGAAATTCAGAAAGGCTAAGGAACTTGGTATGCAGCCAAGAATAACTTACCCAGCAAAAATGAGCATCGTTTTCCAGGGAAGAAGATGGACATTTAACGAAATAAATGAATTCCATCTATTCTTGATGAAAAAACCAGACCTACATAAAAGGTTTGATCTTCAAATACAGAACTCAAGAGATTTCTAAAAAGATAAAAAGAAATCTTGAGAACTATACTTCTGCCATAAAATATGTAAAGAACATATGTATAATTTGTCCTGGAAACTAGAGGTGGAAGGGAAATTATATCATAAAAAAGTGTAAAGTGGTGGTACTACATCTCATGAAGAGGCAAAGGTAACCTATTATATCTGAGAGAAAGAAAGGAGGGAGATGAACATAGTGTGTATCAATAGACATATTCGATTTATGGTGAAACTTCTTCCACTTCATTGAAAAGTGGGAGGGAAGGAGTAAGCTAAAGGGAAGGGAATACAGAAATTGTGAGGAAAAGTGGTAAAATAAGGGGAGGAACTTTAAGGTGGGGGAGGGATACTAAAAAGGGAGGGCTGTGAAAAGCAAGTGGTGTTCACAAGTTTAATACTAGGTAGGGGGGTAAGAGGGAAGGAAAGGGGAAAAGTATAAGCAGGGGTTAATAGGATGGCAAGCAATATAGAATTAGTCATTCTAACCATAAATGTGAATGGGGCAAACTGCCTCATAAAGAGGAAGCAGTTAGCAGACTGGATTAAAAGTCAGAATCCTACTGTGTGTTGTTTACAGGAAACACACCTGAAACAGGGTGATACATTCAGACTAAAAGTAAAAGGGTGGAGCAGAATCTACCATGCTTCAGGCAAAGCCAAAAAAGCAGGGGTAGCCATCCTCATCTCAGATCAAGCAAAAATAAAAATTGATCTAATTAAAAGAGATAAGGAAGGGCATTATATCCTGCTAAAGGGTAGGATCAATAATGAAGCAGTATCAACATTAAACATATACACAACAAGTGGTGCAGCATCTAAATTCTTAGAAGAGAAATTAAGAGAGCTGCAAGAAGAAATAGACAGCAAAACTATAATAGTGGGAGATCTCAACCTTGCACTCTCAGAATTAGATAAATCAAACCACAAAATAAATAAGAAAGAAGTCAAAGAGGTAAATAGAATACTAGAAAAGTTTGATATGATAGATCTTTGGTGAAAGCTAAATGGAGACAGAAAGGAGTATACTTTCTTCTCAGCAGTTCATGGAACCTATACAAAAACTGATCATATACTAGGGCATAAAAACCTCAAAATCAAATGCAGTAAGGCAGAAATAGTAAATGCATCCTTTTCAGACCACAATGCAATCAAAATTACATTTAATAAAAAGCCAGGTGAAAATAGACCAAAAAACAATTGGAAACTAAATAATCTTATACTAAAGAATGATTGGGTAAAACAGAAAATCATAGACATAATTAATAACTTCACCCAAGAAAATGACAATAATGAGACGTCATACCAAAATGTGTGGGATACAGCCAAAGCAGTAATAAGGGGAAGTTTTATATCTCTACAGGCCTACTTGCACAAAATAGAGAAAGAGAGGGCCAACGAATTGGGCTTACAACTAAAATTACTAGAAAAGGAACAAATTAAAAACCCCCAGACAAACACAAAACTTGAAATTCAAAAAATAAAAGGTGAGATTAATAAAATCGAAAGTAAAAAAACTGTTGAATTAATTAATAAAACTAAGAGTTGGTTCTATGAAAAAACCAACAAAATAGACAAACCCTTAGGAACCTGATTAAAAAAAGGAAAGAGAAAAAGCAAATTGTTAGTCTTGAAAACGAAAAGGGAGAACTCACCACCAATGAAGAGGAAATTAGAACAATAGTTAGGAGCTACTTTGCTCAACTTTATGCCAATAAATTCGATAACTTAAATGAAATGGAAGAATACCTTAAAAAATATAGCTTGCCCAGATTAACAGAGGAAGAAGTAAGTAGTCTAAATAGTCCCATCTCAGAAAAAAAAATAGAACAAGCTATTAACCAACTTCCTAAGAAACAGTCCCAAGGACCAGATGGATACATGTGAATTCTATCAAACATTTAAAGAACAACTAACTCCAATGCTATATAAACTATTTTTAAAAATAGGGATTGAAGGAGTCCTACCAAATTCCTTTTATGACACAGACATGATACTGATACCTAAACCAGGTCGATCGAAAAGTGAGAAAGAAAATTATAGACCAATTTCCTTAATGAATATTGATGCTAAAATCTTAAATAAGATATTAGCAAAAAGACTTCAGAAAATCATCCCCAGCATAATACACCATGATGAAGTAGGATTTATACCAGGAATGCAGGGCTGGTTTAATATTAGGGAAACTATTAGTATAATTGACCATATTAATAATCAAATTAATAAAAACCATATGATCATCTCAATAGAAAAAGCATTTGATAAAATCCAACATCCATTTCTACTAAAAACGCTTCAGAGTATAGGCATAAATGGAGCATATATTTAAGACCGTCAGTAAGCATAATATGCAATAGAAATAAAATGCAACCTTTCCCAGTAAGATCAGGAGTGAAACAAGGTTGCCCACCATCAACATTACTCTTCAATATAGTACTAGAAACGCTAGCCTCGGCAATAAGAGCAGAGAAAGAGATTCAAGGAATTAGAGTAGGAAATGAGGAAATCATATTATCACTCTTTGCAGATGACATGATGATATACTTAGAGAACCCCAAAGACTCTGCTAAAAAGCTATTAGAAATAATTCAGAATTTTAGCCAAGTTGCAGGATACAAAATAAATTCATATAAATCCTCACCATTTTTATACATTACCAACACAATAGAACAGCAAGAGATACAAAGAGAAATTCCATTCAAAATAACGGTCGATAGCATAAAATATTTGGGAATATATCTACCAAAGGAAAGTCAGGAATGATATGAGCAAAATTTCGAAACCCTTGCCATAAAAATAAAGTCAGATTTAAATAATTGGAAAGACATTCAGTGCTCTTGGATAGGCCGAGCAAATATAATTAAGATGACAATACTCCCTAAACTAATCTATTTATTTAGTGCTATACCAATCAGACTCCCAAGAAAATATTTTAATGACCTAGAAAAAATAACAACAGAATTCATATGGAACAACAAAAGCTCGAGAATTTTAAGGGAAGTAATGAAAAAAAAATAAATGAAGGTGGTCTAGCTGTACCTGATCTATCACTATATTATAAAGCAACAATCACCAAAACCATTTGGTATTGGCTAAGAAATAGACTAGTTGATCAGTGGCAAAGTTGGGTTATCAGGGCAAGATAATGAATAAAAATAGCAATCTAGTGTTTGAGAAACCCAAGATCCCAATTTTTGGGATAGGAAGTCATTATTTGACAAAAACTGCTGGGAAAATTGGACATTAGTATGGCAGAAACTAGGCATGGATCCACATTTAACACCACATACTAAGATAAGATCAAAATGAGTCCAAGATTTAGGCATAAAGAATGAAATCATAAATAAATTGGAAGAACATGGGATGGTTTACCTCTTGGACTTGAGGAGGAGGAAGGAGTTTGTTTCCAAGGGAGAACTAGAGACCATTATTGATCACAAAATAGAACATTTTGATTACACCAAATTAAAAAGTTTCTGCACAAACAAAACTCATGCAAACAAGATTAGAAGGGAAGTAACAAATTGGGAAAACATTTTTACAGTTAAAGGTTCTGATAAAGGCCTCATCTCCAAAATATACAGAGAATTGACTTTACTTTATAAGAAATCAAGCCATTCTCTAATTGATAAATGGTCAAAGGATATGAAGACACAATTTTCAGATGATAAAATTGAAACTATTTCCACTCATATGAAAGAGTGTTCCAAATCACTATTGTTCAGAGAAATGCAAATTAAGACAACTCTGAGATATCATTACTCACCTGTCAGATTGGCTAGGATGACAGGAACAAATAATGATGAATGTTGGAGGGGATGTGGGAAAACTCGGACACTGATGCATTGTTGGTGGAGTTGTGAAAGAATCCAACCATTCTGGAGAGCAATCTGGAATTATGCCTAAAAAGTTATCAAAATGTGCATATCCTTTGACCCAGCCATACTACTACTGGGCTTATATCCCAAGGAAATACTAAAGAAGGGAAAGGGACCTGTATGTGTGGCAGCCCTTTTCATAGTGGTTAGAAACTGGAAAATGAATGGATGTCCATCCGTTGGAGAATGGTTGGGTACATTATGGTATATGAATGTTATGGAATATTATTGTTCCATATGAAATGACCAACAGGAGGAATACAGAGAGTCTTGGATAGACTTACATCAACTGATGCTAAGTGAAATGAGCAGAACCAGGGGATCATTATACACTTCAACAATGATACTGTATGAGGATGTATTCTGATGGAAGTGGATATCTTCAACATAGAGAAGAGTTAATCCAATTCCAATTGATCAATGATGGACAGAATCAGCTACATCCAGAAAAGGAATACTGGAAAATGAGTATAAACTGTGAGCACTGTTTTGTTTTGTTTAGTTTTTCTTCCCAGATTATTTTTAGCTTCTGAATATAATCCTTCCTTTGCAACAACAACAACAACAAAATTCAGTTCTGAACATATATATTGTACCTAGGATATACTATAAAATATTTGATATGTATGGGAATGTCTGCCATCTACTGGAGGGGGTGGAGGGAAGGAGGGGAAAAATTTGGAACAGAAGGGAGTACAAGGGATAATGTTGTAAAAAAAATTACCTATGCATATGTACTGTCAAAGAAAATGTTATATTTATAAAAATTTATAAAAAAAATAAAAAAAAATAAGGAAATAGAAAGGGAGAAGGAAGAAAAAATGAGGGCAGATCTAGGGAGGGATTAAGCATAAGCAAAACATATTTTAATCTTTGAGGAGGGAATCATGAAGTAAAATTTTAAAAGACTGGGCTGTGAATAAGAGGAGGAGAATGACATAGGAAATGGATCAGGAGGCATGAAACAAATATGTAATGGTTGCAGCATGCAATTTACCTCTTTTAGACCTAAACAAATTAAGAAAAATAATAGAATCTTAGAATATTATGTTTGATAAATCTTGAGTGATTACTGAATAAAAATAAAAAGAAGTGTGCAGTTTCAGGTATTCAGGTATAGGAAATGGATCAGGAGGCATCAAACTCAGAGCACTGGTGCTGAAGATATTTATCTCTTACCACTCATGGTTGTTTTTTTTTTTTTTTTTTTTTTTTGTAAAGAAGGAAAAGCAAAGAAGGGAGAAGGTATAAGAGCTAAAGATGAAGGGGAAATATGCAATTACGGATTAAAAATAGCAATGTAAATAGAATGAATTCATCCATAAAATGGGAAAAAGTACTGACTACAAAGCAGAATTTAAAATTAAGTTATTTACAAGAAACCCATTTGAAACATAAGTAAAATAGAAAATTCAATTAAGACAAAGAGATGGAATAAAATCTGTCATGTTTTAGTTGAAGAAAAAAGGAGGGGAAGAAGGCAAAAATCATGATCTCAAAAATGCAAGAGAAAAAAAAATAAGTTCAGTAAAAAGATAAACAGGGAAACTACTTTTTGTTAAGGGGTAATATAGATAATGAATTAATGGTAATATTTTACATATTTGTACCAGATACCACAGAATTTAAATACTTAAAAGGAAAAACTAAACAAATTATGGGTATTCATAAATAACAAAAATGTAATGGTTGGAGCATGCAATTTACCTCTTTCAGACCTAAACAAATTAAGAAAAAGAATAGAATCTTAGAAAATTATATTTGATAAATCTTGAGTGATTACTGAATAAAAATAAAAAGAAGTGTGCAGTTTCAGGTATTCATGGCAACTTTAAAAATTGCTGATACAGCCATGCTTAAAAACCTCACAAGCAAAGCAAAAATAAAAAAACCCAAAACATTAGATAACATGTTTTATCGACCATAATGAAATGAAAATTATATGACTAAAGGACCAATGAAGAAGCTGTGATAGGTAGCTGCTGGTGCAGTAAATAGACTGCTAAACATGGAGTCAGAAAAACTTATTTTCAAATTTGACCTATCACTTTCTAGCAGAATCCTCAGTTTGTCTCAGTTTCCTTAACTATAAAACATACATAATCTCACATGCTTATTATGAGGATCAAAAGAAATTTTATTTTTTAAAAGTAGTTTTCACAGTGCCTACAATATAGTAGCAATAAACAAATGCTTATTCCCTCCCTCTGACTGAAGAAATTATTAAAATTAATTAGATATTAAGTAATAATAATAATAAATAGTACATCAGAAAAATAATAGAAGGGCGGAGCTAAGATGGCGGAGAAGATACACGCGATTCTGTGAACGTCCTTATTCCCTCACAACCAATTAGATAAAATCAGCCTCAAAAATAGCGCTGGACTGATAGAAACCACAAGGACTGGAAGCACTACTTAGCAGCTGAAGAGAATCTGCAGTTTCAACAGGAAAGGTCAGTCCCCAGGGGAGGAAAAAAAAAAGGCAAGCACAGACCATTGAGTGGTGGCACACTGCTCCAATTGCGCTGAGGAGGGCTCTGGAATCAGAGAAGCCACTGAGATAGAAGAATCTGGCACAGGCTGTTAGCTCTTCTCTGCTTAGAAAACAGCAGTTCAGAAGAGAAATCAAGCCAATTTAAGATTTAAAGCCAGATTAGATCTTCCCCAATCCCAGAGGTGACTCAGCAGATCTCAGCACTGTGGGTGTGGCTGACATAGACTGTCCAGGCTTTCACCTGGGAGTAGTTAAGAGATTGAGAAGTGGGCGGTAACTCATAGTGCCTTGCTCTGCTGGAGGCTGTGGAATTCAGCCCCGGAAAGTCCCAGAGAAGCAGAACCTTTCAACTAGGGACCGTGGTTTCAGGGCAGACACTTCCAGTTTGAGTGCAGGTGCTTTTTACTTCACCTGCTGCTGACATCCACGCCCAACCGGGACGCATAGGCTTCCATTCCTACTAAAAACTCTTGAAAGTATAGGAATTAATGGACTATTCCTTAGAATAATCAGGAGCATATATTTAAGACCGTCAGTAAGCATAATATGCAATAGAAATAAACTGCAACCTTTCCCAGTAAGATCAGGAGTGAAACAAGGTTGCCCACTATCACCATTACTATTCAATATAGTACTAGAAATGCTAGCCTCGACAATAAGAGCCGAGAAAGAGATTCAAGGAATTAGAGTAGGAAATGAGGAAATCAAACTATCACTCTTTGCAGATGACATGATGGTATACTTAGAGAACCCCAAAGACTCTGCTTAAAAGCTTTTAGAAATAATTCAGAATTTCAGCAAAGTGGCAGGATACAAAATAAATCCACATAAATCCTCAGCATTTTTATATATCACCAACAAAATGCAACAGCAAGAGATACAAAGAGAAATTGCATTCCAAACAAATGTTGAGAGTATAGAGTATTTGGGAATCCATCTACCAAATAATTGGAAAGTGCTCTTGGATAGGCCGAGCAAATATAATAAAGATGACAATACTCCCCAAACTAATCTATTTATTTAGTGCTATACCAATCAGACTCCCAAGAAACTATTTTAATGACCTAGAAAAAATAACAACAAAATTCATATGGAAGAATAAAAGGTCGAGAATTGCAAGGGAACTAATGAAAAAAAAGTCAGAGGAAGGTGGTCTAAGTGTACCTGATTTAAAGCTATATTATATAGCAGCAGTCACCAAAACCATTTGGTACTGGCTAAGAAATAGAACGGTAGATCAGTGGAACAGATTAGATACAAAGGACAAAAAAGGGAACATCTATAGCAATCTAATCTTTGACAAAGCCAAAGATACCAACATTAGGGAAAAAAATTCATTATTCGGAAAAAACTGTTGGGAAAACTGGAAATTAGTATGGCAGAAATTAGATATGGATCCACACTTAACACCATATACCAAGATAAGATCAAAATGGGTCCATGATTTAGGCATAAAGAATGAAATAATAAATAGATTAGAGAAACAGAAAATAGTCTACCTCTCAGACCTGTGGAGGAGGAAGGAATTTATGACCAGAGGAGAACTAGAGATCATTATTGATCACAAAATAGAAGATTTTGATTACATCAAACTAAAAAGTTTCTGTACAAACAATACTAATGCAAACAAGATTAGAAGGGAAGTAACAAATTGGGAAAATATTTTTAAAAGTAAAGGTTCTGACAAAGGTCTCATTTCCAAAATATATAGAGAACTGACCCTAATTTATAAGAAACCAAACCATTCTCCAATTGATAAATGGTCAAAGGATAAGAACAGACAATTCTCAGATGATGAAATTGAAACTATATCCACTCATATGAAAAAGTGTTCCAAATCACTACTGATCAGAGAAATGCAAATTAAGACAACTCTGAGATATCACTACACACCTGTCAGATTGGCTAAGATGACAGGAACAAATAATGATGAATGTTGGAGGGGATGTGGGGAAAACTGGGACACTAATACATTGCTGGTGGAGTTGTGAAAGAATCCAGCCATTCTGGAGAGCAATTTGGAACTATGCCCAAAAAGTTGTCGGACTGTGCATACCCTTTGACCCAGCATTGCTGTTATTGGGATTATATCCCAAAGAAATACTAAAGAGCGGAAAGGGACCTGTATGTGCCAAAATGTTTGTGGCAGCTCTTTTTGTAGTAGCTAGAAACTGGAAGATGAATGGATGTCCATCTGTTGGAGAATGGTTGGGTAAATTATGGTATATGAAGGTTATGGAATATTATTGCTCTGTAAGAAATGACCAGCAGGAGGAATACAGAGAGGCTTGGAGAGACTTACATGCTGAGCGAAATGAGCAGAACCAGAAGATCACTATACACTTCAACAACAATACTGTATGAGGATGTATTCTGATGGAAGTGGAAATCTTCAACATAAAGAAGATCCAGCTCACTTCCAGTTGATAAATGATGGACAGAGGTAGCTATACCCAGAGAAGGAACACTGGGAAGTGAATGTAATTTGTTAGCACTACTGTCTGTCTGCCCAGGTTACTTGTACCTTCGGAATCTAATGCTTATTGTGCAACAAGAAAATGGTATTTACACACATGTATTGTATCTAGGTTATATTGTAACACATGTAAAATGTATGGGATTGCCTGTCATTGGGGGGAGGGAGTAGAGGGAGGGGGGGATAATTTGGAAAAATGAATACAAGGGATAATATTATATATAAAAAAAAAGAAATGTACTTAGCAACACTATCTATGCACTGGACCATAAAAAAATAAAAGAAAAAAAAAAGAAAAATAATAGAAAAACAAATAAATTTTACTAAAGAGAATGATGAAATGAAACAACATAGGATTTTCTTTTTGAATGAAGCCAAAGGCAATCCTTTGAGGAAAGCTTTAATGACTAAATGTTTTGATTAACAAATGGACAGATCAACAAAATTCCATGCAACTTAAAAGAATTCTAGAAAACAGATTAAAATTTAAAAATTCAAGAAATCAAGAAATCAAATAGGAAACTAATAAAAATTGAAAGCAAAAAAACCCAACAACACTGAATTAATAAGTAAAAGTGGAAGCTGATTTTAAAAAATCAACTTACTAGAATAAAAAAAAAAACAATTCACCACAAATGAAGAATAAAATCAAAATGACAATATTTTTCCCAACGATAAGTAAATAACTTATATTCTCTTTTTTTTTTTTAAGAACTAATACTCTCAACTGATTGAATGGCTACTTTTTTAAAATGATATGCCCAAATTAACTGAATAAGTAACAGAAAATTTAAATAACTTGATCTAAGAAAAATAAATTGACAAAACAAAGAAACCTTAGAGCAACCAAAATCTATCAAATGTTCAAAGAAAATTAATCCCAATATCATCTACATAATATATGCAAAATTAAGAAAAGGTAGCCAATCAAATTTCTTCTATCATACAAATATAGTCTTCATGATTAAACTAGGGACGGTCAAAACAGGGAATGATAACTATAACTTAACATTTCTATCAAATATTTACTAAAATTATTAAAAACATTAAATATAGCAACATATGAAAAATATTATACTGCATGATCTGGTTGGATATATATCAGGAATGCAGAATTGGCTTGATATTAGGAAAACTAAAAAGTTAACAACTTCCAAACAATGTTGGCTTTGGTTTTATATACATGCTACATATGATATTAAAGAAAAGTTCACTTATTCAATTTTCTAGTAATTTTGACATAAATTAGCATTGTGTATTTCCAAAATTTTTTTTCTGTACTTGATGATGTCATATGATTAATTTTTTTGTTACTGATATTGTTAACTTTTTTTTTAAAGAGGAGAGCTCTTTTTATTCTTATACTTTCTAGTGTTTTTAGTAGGAAGGGGTACTATATTTTGTTAGAAGCTTTTTCTGCATCCATTGAGATTATCATATGATTACTGTTGGTTTTGTTATTGATACAGTCAAATATGGTAATAGTTTTCCTGATATTGAACCAATGTTGATCTTGGACCTGTTCTGTCAAAATAATTTTTCTTTGATTAATTATGTTAGCTCAGGCTAGCCATGAACAATTGATATTTTTCCAATTGTTTACAACTGATTTTATTTTTGTGAAAAGTGTTTTAAATAAAACACTAGCAAAGTGATTATAAAAACTTATCAGCAGGATAATATACTATGATCAAGTATGCAGGATTGGTTCAATACATAATAAAATTAACAAAAATTGCTGGAAAAACTGAAAAATAATGTCAGAAAATTGAAATAGTCTTACATCTCATACCCCATACCAACATAAGGTCAAAATGGATACATGATATGGGCATAAAGGATGACACCATAAACAAATTGGGAAAATAAAGAATAATTTATCTATCATATCTTTGGAGAAGAGATGAATTTATGATTACAGAAGAACTAGAAAGAATTGTGAAAGGCAAAATGGACAACTTTGATTATATTATATTAAAAAGTTTTTGCACAAATAAAAGCAACAGAAATAAGATTTAAAGGGAAATTCAAAACTGCGACAAAATATTTACAGACAGTATTTCTAATAAAGTTCTCATTTCTAAAATATATGTCCTACAATATATAAAATCTAGAAAAAGAATAAATTAAAATCCCTCAATTAAATATTAAATTCAAAATTCTAAAAATAAAAGAGGAAATTTATAAACATTGAATAAGAAAACGATTGAATTAATAAATAAAACTAAAGGTTGGTTGCTTCCCAGTCTCCGAGGCCCGGGCTTTCCCAGGTCAGTGAACCTTCCTTGCGGGGCTAAAGCCAGAGCTTGTCCTCCCGAGCTGGGGGAGTCCTGAGGTGGGAGGCTTGGAGTGGAGGGCCCAAGTGGAGACCCCGCCCCCCACACCAAGTAAGAAGCTCTTTGGCCTGCTCAGAGGCCAAGTGCTGCGGCAGCTTGGAGCGGGAACGCTGCAAGGCCGCATTGTGTGACCCTGGGCAAGTCCACTGACACACCTTCTGGGTGATTTGGGGCCTTTGCCGGTAGGCCCCCAGGGCCTGCATACAGTGGGCGCTTCGCCCCTCTGGAGATAAGGTGCCCAGGGCCCTTCCTGCCCTAAGGCCAGGACCTCTGCTGCGGGCCGCCCACGTGTTCCACCAACCCAAAGGAAATGAGGGAAAGAAAAGCATTTATCAGGCACTTCCCATCTGCAAAGCGCTGAACAAGGGCTAGGCCTTTAAACCAAAAAGGAAACCCGCAAAGGGGGCTTCCTTTGGTCTTTAAGGCACTATGTTATTTTCATCTTCCAGTTAATGATTAGCTTTATTGCCATAAATGCGAGCCAAAGGGGTCTTTTTTTCAAAGCATGAAACATATGCTAAATATCAACTGATGCTAAATATCAACTGATGCATCTTGGGTAGAAATCCTGATTGCTTATGGTCTGAAAGTTAAGATGAAAAGGAATGTATCTTCTTTTTTGACCTGAACAGTCAAGCTCTTGAGTCACAGGAAATCATGATTAAAAACCCCACTCAAATCCATGTTTTCTTTGAAGCACCAATTATTCCATCAAACACAGCAGTATCACAAGAACAAACTTATTCAGCAATGAGTGCCAAATCCATAGAAAATTACTCAGTTCTTTTATCATCCCCATTCCATAAATGTTAGTGCTGAAACATGCAATTGTGGTCACCTTGAAGACCATCATGTAAGTCTTCCAGTTCCTCTTAAAGAATATATCCTGATGAACTTGGGTAAGACTGGATCTTGGCATGATGAAGACTATTTAACATGTGTTCCAGAAACACAATGTATAGAGTCCCAGAATAGTGATCCTTCAAGGATAATTGACACAGTCTACTATCATGAGCAAATACTTGGATTTGAGAGCAAAGTACAACAGTATTTAAATGAAGGAAAATATCATTATCCTGTGGATGATGATAATAAAATCATGGACCAGCAGGAAAAATCTGAATCCAATTTCTCTTTGCAAAATATTTTTTTAAAAAAATTCTCAGCCAATAAAACAAGATTATTCTCATATCTGGGATTTGGTCTGCAGTACTAAGAAGATTAATACAGAACCAGAGGCTGTAGAAAATGATCACGTGTCATCAAAAAATCATGAGACAGTGAACCATTCTCTGGGATTCTCTTCTCCCCAAATAACAGATGAGCCTAAAGATAAAGGAGTGATAAGATAATAAAGAAGATCTTGAGCTTCAATACATCGGCAGACGTTGAATTTCTTACTCCTATGACATCAAGCAAGAAAGCTTTTCTAGCCCAAAGCCTGGATAAAGAACAGAGTTTTCTAAGTAAAGAAACTTCGAGCATGAAGCCAGAATCAAAGGAAAGTTGTAGGGAAGTGAGACTAGGAAATTCAAATAATTTTGTGAATGCATCAAATCAGCCAAACTCCCTTGAACTTTTTAGTTCTAATCGTCCTGAGACAACAAGCAACATCACTCCTTTAAACTGTAGCAATGGAATTAAAGAAAATACAGCATCTCAAGAACTTTTCAAAACTCCTAATGAACAGCCCACAGATGATTTTTGTATTGATTCATTTAGCACAAGAAAAAATTGTTCCCAACAAAATATTTTCCTTAAAGTTTCTATGAAAAGAAATCGAACATCTGAAGATAAGTCAGGTCCTTCAAGCACTGTATCAGAAGCCCTCCAGGGATCCAAGAAGGTTAAATCAGTTTGTTCTTTAGAAACCCACCAAATCTCTTCCAGAGCAACTCCTGAAAAAAAATGTATCTAGCTTTGGCAAGTTCTTAACCAAAACATCTCTGCTTAAAAATTGTGTTTGCAAAAGCCAGAGATATAATTGTTTGGTTATGGCCTTACATCCATGTCATGTGAAGGAAATACACATAAAAACAGGACCAAATTCTGGCTGTAAAATTCCTTTGGCAACTATTATAGTAATTGACCAGTCAGAAATTAAGAAGAAGGTTGTACTGTGGCATGATGCTGCCTTTCGCATGCTAACTATTTCCTGGAGACATAATTTTACTAACAGATGTCATTATACATGATGACCAGTGGTATAGGGGAACAGTACTGCAATCTATATCTACCACTCAGTTATTCAATCTGAGAAGTTGTTCATCTGTCCAAGCAAAATAATATTCCTATATAGTCAATGTTACAGTTCTGCAAGATTTATTGGGGTACGTCTCTTCAAAGCATTCCTACATTGTAGATCTCCCTTTTTAAATATCCTCAGAAATTGGAAAGTATACAGTATGTAGAACTGGACCAGTTTCAGCCAACCACATTAATCCATTCAATATTAAAAGTTATCAGTATCACAATACTAACAGAGGCAGTATATGGGAGGACAGAAACAAAGAAAAATTATTTTGACAGAACAGGTCCAAGATCAACATTTCATACTTGTATTATGGGGTCCTGGAGCAGCTTGATACTCAGAGTTTCAAAGGAAAAGGGATCATCTTTGGGAGTTTAAGTATCTCCTTACTCAGTACAATTCGACATCAGGACATCTAGAATTGAATACAACCCCGTGGTCCTCCTGTGAGTGCCTCTTTGAGGATGACATGAGGGCAATTGACTTTAGAGCCAAGTTCCAAAAAAGGGAAAGTCACCTCGTGAAAATCTCTGGAAGAGAAGCGCTCAGGGGTGGTTCAAATAGAAGCCCAGATTTTAGCATTAATGTTCCCTGTTGCTACCCATGAGAGCTGGCAGCTTGTCCTAGATGCCAGCACTTCTCTGAAGGATATTCTTATATGTTTCTCCACCATTATATATTCAGGATGTGGAAAATGTGGACTGGAATTAGAAATAGATGAGAACAAAATATACAAGCAATGTGTCAGCTGTTTGCCATTTACTATGGTAAAATTGTACTACAGATCAGCACTAATGACTGTATCTGATGGCAAGAATGAAATTCAAATTCATGCAAGATCAGAGATGATGCAGAAGATTCTTCTCAATATTCCACCTGATTGGTTAAGCAGAGTTATAGTACCTTCTTCAGTTATCACATATGGGATGGTTGCTTCAGATCTGTGCCCCTCATAACTAGCAAGCAGAGAAAGAGTCTACACACTGAAAATTCAGAGCCTTTTTATTCTAGATGAAAACAGCTACCTTTTGCAACAAGACTTCAGTCTGCTAGATTTTCACAGCAACTTTGAAGTATGAATATAATTGTATAAGTGATCAGAAGAACATTCTCAGTAATTGGAGGACAAATTAAATGAAATTATTGTCTTCTAAAATGAAGTAACATGGCTTTTTAGCTTGGGTTTATAGTAAAAATTAAAAAACCCAAAAACCAAAAATGTAGCAAAAAGAATTTACAGACTCCAGAAATAGTAATTTGAGCATATTTTTATTTTTTTAATAAAACTTTGTAGTCTTTGAAAAATAAATTATTTTCCCACCAAAAAAAATTAATCCTACAACAAATAATGGTTTCCTAATGATGAAATGATTGGTGTGTAGGTCTCAGGACTTTGGGAGGACGTTGGGAGATTCCAAGTCAGGATTCAGTCAAGGAGATTCAGAAGTCGGGCAGAAGGAAGGAAGACAGAGAAGTGGAGGCAGGCTGTCCTGTGGAGAACACTGAAACCAAGATCTGGAAGGCCTCTAGAAAACTAGCCAAGCCCCAAGTGAAGGAGATAAGATTTGGAAAGAGACAGTAAAGGATTTGGACTCCTGACTGCATTTGGGATTATTGAACTGAACTGAACTGAAGACTGCTCCCAGAAGCTCCCCAAGAAACCTGCTTACAAGAATGATTACAATTTAGAGAAGAGAACACTAGACTCATTTACTTTTTTTTAAAATCTGATTTCTCTTGTGCAGCAAGAGAATTGTATAAATATGTTTATACATATTGAATTTAACATATATTTTAACATTTTTTAACATATATTAACATGATATTGAATTGCTTGCCATCTAGGGGAGGGGGTTGGGGAAGGAGGAGAAAATCTGAAGACAAATTATCTGTGCATATGTTTTGAAAATAAACAGTTTTATAAAAAAAGATTCTCATTTTAAACAAAAAAAATGTTTAGTTTGAGATGAAATAATTCTTTTAATGGTTCAGTGTCAACATGTGGAGAAGTCTCTAGTGGCATGATGCAGGGATCTATATACAGCCTTGCCATATTATACTCAATTTTGGGCACTGACATTGATGTGCCAAAGAATATCTAGAAAAAGGCAGATTAATATGTGTATATCAATTCTAAACTTGTGCTCTCATTAGTTTCTATGGGTTAATGCACAAGCACTTCTAGACAGAAAACCTTCAGAATTTGAGGCTTAAAAGAAAAATTAGCAGCCATTTAGTCCAATCCATATATGGAAGTAACCTCCACATCTGACAAGTGGTTCTCTAGCTTTTCTTAAATATCTTAAAAGGAAGAATCAATCCTCATATAATATTGACTGAGTGTCCTTTACCGCCCTATGTTTCTTTTCTAGACATTTTCCATCATATTTAATCTCTCTCTGTGTGTCTCTCCTCTTTCTGTCTTTGCCTCTCTATGTCTCTGTAAGTTTGTCTCTATTACACACATGCACACACACACACACACAAACACACACACACACACACACACACACACACACACACACACACACACACACACACCAGAGTTCATGACCCTGCAAAGGAATAAAGTAAGGTAGAAGTGAGATAGAAACACAAGAGAATAGTATAATGTTCTGGTTAGGTTTCTGGAGGTCTTGGGACCAGCCATACTTTCAGCAGAATAATCACCAAGAGAATAGTCAGAGATAAAGTCCAAAGTCTTTATTGTCTCCTTCAATCTCCCAGTCCGCATCAGCCAATCAGCCAGTTAGTAGTCTGCACATCTCAATGTAATGTCCTGCTTTCTAGAGCCCCCCCCCCCCCCCCGCACCAGGGTGGATTAAAATAGTGTCTAAACTAGCTCTCTGGAGGATCTCGGGACCAGCCTGAGTCCTTGGTCTTAGTGGAGAAGTGATGAAGGCAGGAAAGCCATCAGCAGCTGGTCAAGTGTTCTCCCTGTGTCTGAATTTGTCCCCAGTTTATAAACTCTATTACAATTAAATCAATTCATCATACTAAGTATAAGCCAATCATTATGTTGCTAGGGAACCATTATTTGTTGAAAGATTAATTCAATCATTCTGAACTAGAGAACTATTAATCACCATGCTAAACTAGATAACCATTGTCTTATCAATTCCACTGAGTTAACACTTTGTTGTAAGAATCCTTGCCTCAAGTATATTTTTCCAGAATTCTGGCCCATTACAGAATAGTATCATCAAAAGCAAAATTAAGTATAATATTAAGTATTCAACATACAAGTATAACAACATTCAATATATTATTATTCTAGTATTCAAACTTCACAATAGTCTTACTGCTGCCATCATTATTATCCTCATTTCATAGATACAGAAATTAAAATTCAGAAGAGTTAAATAACTTGCTCAAGATTACATACCTAGAAAATCATAGAAATGGGATTTGGAGTCCTCCCTAACTCTGAATGCAGAGTTCTTTGCACCATGTTATCCTTGTTCATCCATCCATCCATTCACAGTCAGCAAATATTTATTAAGCTCTTACCAGGCACAACTGACTGTTAGTTTTTAGGTACTATGTACAAATAAAAGAGACGTATTTTCTATCCTAATGGAATTTAAAAGCTAAAAAAGTAAAATGGGTGATGGAATATTTAGGAATAGGCAATATGTACAGTAAATAGTTGAGATACAAAAGAAAATTCAGCATAGGCAATAAGATAGACAGGAGGAAATCATCACATCTTAGCAGAAAAGTTAATTTGTCTATAAAAGCATCTCAAGGAAGGGATCCTATATTAGATAAATGTGAAGGCATCAGAGGAATCCTATTTTCCCTGTATGGAGAGCTTGGGACATTTTAAAGCTTTGTGAGAAATCTACTATGTTAGTGATTTTTGCCAGCTTTTGTATAGGATGACTGTCACTATTATGACTGTCACTTCTGAAAGTGGCTTGCTTAATGATTTTATTGAAAGTATTAGGCAGTATGTAAACTATATAGTTCATAATCAGATTATTGACTTGGAATCCTTTTGCCCTGGGCTATTATATATACAATAGACAGATGTCAACCATCTGGCTGTTTAATTGCTCTATGTTCCTTAAAAAATGATAAGAAAAAAAAGTAGACTAACAAGAAATGTGTTTTTGTTATCTCATTCAGAAGAAAAGTTGCACAAAGGATACCCCTTGTCCAGAGGCCCAGAATCTCAAGGACTCCAAAAGACCAACCAGGAAACTAGGAACTAATAATGATAATTAGGGGGACTACATTGGTCTTCTATATATGGCAAGTGAATGAATATAAAACAAAAGTTCCATATCTGTTATTTAAAAACTCTTCGACCTTCGACAAATCACCTAAGAATTCAGTTATTTCCTTTAAAAAAAAAACATTAGTAGCATCTATACTACCATCATTGAACCATTGAACTACTCTGGGTCCTTTTGGGAGAGGCAGCAGTCACATTACTGATTCCTATGTCACTGACTTCTTCTACTAATATCATCTTGTAAAAATACAGGAAAGATTGACTGTCATAAAAACAAACACAGTTCAAAGATATCAGTAATGATCCCCAAACACAGATTGTCTCTCTTTTTTTTTTTTATATTTTAGAGAATGAGAGCTAGCAGTCATGCTCCTATCCAAATCACTGTTATCTTTATACCAAAGTTTTGTTTTGCTTTGCTTGTCTTTTTAGCAACAGTAACTTCATCAAATGCAAAGACAAAAAAAATAATAAAAGGAATAGTAAATGCTTGGTTTTGGAGAAGACTTTCACCAAACATTTTGATGGAGAGATTAAAAAAATGAAGTAAAATAAGAAAACCTCTAATAAAATAATAAAACTCCCAAGTTAAAGCACTAAAGGAAGAAAATTTGAATAATGACAATGAAAACAAAAGAAATTGAATGGATAGGCTAAGAGTACTTTTAAAATACATAAAATTCCAACTAAAAGCAATGAAGAAGGTAAGAATGGGTCAAATTAAAATTATAGATGAGGAACTTAAAAGGAAAATAAGCAATTTAGAACAAAAACTGGAAATCTTAAAAAGGAGTGCAGTCTAAAAAAGAGACTGGAGGAAATAGAGAACAAAAATAAAATGCAACAATGAAAAATGATCAGAGTTAAAAGTCTTGAAAATGGGAAAATACATATTTAGTGTCATAAAGAATTGATCTATCATCTAAATTCTTAGAAGAGAAGTTAAATAAGTTTTGGGAAGAAAAAGACAGCAAATTATACTTAATGGAGGACCTTAACTGTCACCTCTCAGAACTCAATAAATATATCAAAAACAAGAAGGAGGTGATGAAAGCAGGAGGTAGAACTTAAGAGGTAAATTAAAAAGATATAATGACCTTTTAAAACTAAATAACAGCTTTTTAATTTTCAAAATATATACAAAGATAATTTTCAACATTCACCCTTACAAAACATTGTGTTCCAAATTTTTCTCTTCATTCCTTGTTCCCTTCCCTTAGACAGCAAGTAATCCAATATATGTTAAACATGTGCAGTTATTCTTATATACATATTTCCACAATTATCATGTTGAACAAGAAAACTCAGATCAAAAAGGGAAAAATGAGAAAGAAAACAAAAATAAAACAACAATAGATGAAAACACTATGCTGTGATCTATATTCAGTCCCCATGGTGCTCTTTCTGGATGCAGATGGCTCTCTCCATCACAAATCTATCGAAATTGGCCTGAATCACCTCATTATTAAAAAGCGCAACATCCTTCAAAATAGATCATCACATAATCTTGTTGTTGCTATATATAATGTTCTCTTGGTTCTACTCATTCCCCTTAACATCAGTTCTTGGTAAGTCTTTCCAGGCCTTTCTGAAATCACCCTGCTGATAATTTCTTATTAATATTCAATAACATTCATATATCATAACTTATTCAGCCATTCTCCACATGATGGGCATCCACTCAGTTTTCAGTTCCTGTCACTACAAAAAGGGTTGCTACAAAAATTTTTTCACACGTGGATCCTTTTCCCTTTTTTATGATTTATTTGTGGTGTAGGCCAACTATAGATGCTGCTGGATCAAAGGGTATATATTGATAGCCCTTTGGGCATACTTCCATATTAGCCACCAGAATACTTGGACCACTTCACAATCCCATCAACAATGTATTAATGTACCAGTTTTCCCACATCTTCTACAATATTCATCATTGTATAGTAGTACCTCAGAGTTGTCTTAATTTGCATTTCTCTGATTAATAGTGATTTAGAGCATTTTTTCAATATGTTTAAAATGGGTTTAATTTTTTTCATTTGAAAATTGTCTGTTCATAATTTTTGACCATTTATCAATTGGACAATGACTTGTATTCTTATAAATTTGAGTCAATTCTCTATATATTTTAGAAATAAGACCTTTATTAGAAACCTTAGATATAAAAAATTTTCCCTAGTTTTCAGACTCACTTCTAATCTTCTCTGCATTGGTTTTGCTTGTACAATTTTTAATTTAATATAATCAAAATTTTCCATTTTGCTTTTTATAGTGTACTCTAGTTTTTCTTTGGCCATAAATTCCTTCCTTCTTTACAGATTTGAGAAATAGACTGGATGGTGGGCATTCCCATACATATTAAATATCTTATAGTATATCCTAGGTACTATATATATATATGCAGAACTGAATTTTGTTGTTGTTGTTGCAAAGGAAGGATTGTATTCACAAGGTAAAAATAATCTGGGAAGAGAAAACAAAACAAAATAAAACAAAAACAAACAAACAAACAAACAAACAAACAAAACCAATGCTCACAGTTTACACTCATTTACCAGTGTTCCTTTTCTGGATGTAGCTGATTCTGTACATCATTGATCAATTGGAATTGGATTAGCTCTTCTCTATGTTGAAGATATCCACTTCTATCAGAATACATCTTCATACAGTATCATGTTGAAGTGTATAATGATCCCCTAGTTCTGCTCGTTTCACTCAGCATCAGTTGATGTAAGTCTCTCCAAGCATCTCTGTATTCCCCCTGTTGGTTATTTCGTACGGAACAATAAAATTCCATAACATTCATATACCATAATTTACCCAACCATTCTCCAATTGATGGACATCCATTCATTTTCCAGCTTCTAGCCACTATGAAAAGGGCTGCCACAAACATTTTGGCACATACAGGTCCCTTTCCCTTCTTTAGTATTTCCTTGGGATATAAGCCCAGTAGTAGTACAGCTGGGTCAAAGGGTATGCACATTTTGATAAATTTTTGGGCATAATTCCTGATTGCTCTTTAGAATTGTTGGATTCTTTCACAACTCCACCAACAATGTATCAGTGTCCCAGTTATTAATTTGGTGTAATCAAAATTTTCTATTTTATGATCAATAATGGTCTCTAGTTCTCCCTTGGACACAAACTCCTTCCTCCTCCACAAGTCCAAGAGATAAACCATCCCATGTTGCTCCAATTTATTTATGATTTCATTCTTTATGCCTAAATCTTGGACCCATTTTGATCTTATCTTAGTATGTGGTATTAGATGTGGGTCCATGCCTAGTTTCTGCCATATTAATTTCCAGTTTTCCCAGCAGTTTTTGTCAAATAATGAATTCTTATCCCAAAATTTGGGATCTTTGGGTTTATCAAACACTAGATTGCTATTTTTATTCACTATCTTGCCCTGTGAACCTAACCTATGCCACTGATCAACTAGTTTATTTCTTAGCCAATACCAAATGGTTTTGGTGACTGTTGCTTTATAATATAGTGATAGATCAGGTACAGCTAAACCACCTTCATTTAATTTGTTTTTCATTACTTTCCTTGAAATTCTCAACCTTTTGTTGTTCCATATGAATTCTGTTGTTATTTTTTCTAGGTCATTAAAATAGTTTCTTGGGAGTCTGATTGGTATAGCACTAAATAAATAGATTAATTTAGGGAGTATTGTCCTCTTAATTATATTCGATCTGCCTATCCAAGAGCACTGAATGTCTTTCCAATTATTTAAATCTGACTTTATTTTTATGGCAAGGGTTTCGTAATTCTGCTCATATAATTCCTGACTCTCCTTTGGTAGATATATTCCCAAATATTTTATATTATCGACCATTATTTTGAATGGAATTTCTCTTTGTATCTCTTGCTGTTGGATTGTGTTGGTAATGTATAAAAATGCTAAGGATTTATGTGGATTTATTTTGTATCCTGCAACTTTGCTAAAATTCTGAATTATTTCTAATAGCTTTTTAGCAGAGTCTTTAGGGTTCTCTAAGTATACCATCATGTCATCTGCAAAGAGTGATAATTTGATTTCCTCATTTCCTACTCTCATTCCTTGAATCTCTTTCTCGGCTCTTATTGCCTAGGCTAGAGTTTCTAGTACTATATTGAATAGTAATGGTGATAGTGGGCAAACTTGTTTCACTCCTGATCTTACAGGGAAAGTTTCTAGTTTATCACCATTACATATGATGTTTATTGAAGGTTTTAAATATATGCTCTCTATTCTTTTAAGGAATAGTCCATTTATTCCTATACTTTCAAGCGTTTTTAGTAGGAATGGATGTTGGATTTTATCAAATGCTTTTTCTACATCTATTGAGATGATCATATGGTTTTTATTAATTTGATTATTAATATGGTCAATTATACTAATAGTTTTCCTAATATCAAACCAGCCCTGCATTCCTGGTATAAATCCCACTTAGTCATAGTGTATTATCCTGGGGATGATTTTCTGAAGTCTTTTTGCTAATATCTTATTTAAGATTTTAGCATCAATGTTCATTAAGGAAATTGCTCTATAATTTTCTTTCTCAGTTTTCGATGGTTTAGGTATCAGTACCATGTCTGTGTCATAAAAGGAGTTTGGTAGGACTCCTTCAATCCCTATTTTTAAAAATAGTTTATATAGCATTGGAGTTAATTGTTCTTCAAATGTTTGGTAGAATTCACTTGTAAAACCATCTGGTCCTGGGGATTTTTTCTTAGGGACTTGGTTAATAGCTTGTTCTATTTCTTTTTCTGAGATGGGACTATTTAGACTACTTACTTCTTCCTCTGTTAATCCGGGCAAGCTATATTTTTGAAGGTATTCTTCCATTTCATTTAAGTTATCCAATTTATTGGCATAAAGTTGAGCAAAGTAGCTCCTAACTATTGTTCTAATTTCCTCTTCATTGGTGGTGAGTTCTCCCTTTTCGTTTTCAAGACTAACAATTTGCTTTTTCTCTTTCCTTTTTTTAATCAGGTTCCTAAGGGTTTGTCTATTTTGTTGGTTTTTTCATAGAACCAACTCTTAGTTTTATTAATTAATTCAACAGTTTTTTTACTTTCGATTTTATTAATCTCACCTTTTATTTTTTGAATTTCAAGTTTTGTGTTTGTCTGGGGGTTTTTAATTTGTTCCTTTTCTAGTAATTTTAGTTGTAAGCCCAATTCGTTGGCCCTCTCTTTCTCTATTTTGTGCAAGTAGGCCTGTAGAGATATAAAACTTCCCCTTATTACTGCTTTGGCTGTATCCCACACATTTTGGTATGACGTCTCATTATTGTCATTTTCTTGGGTGAAGTTATTAATTATGTCTATGATTTTCTGTTTTACCCAATCATTCTTTAGTATAAGATTATTTAGTTTCCAATTGTTTTTTGGTCTATTTTCACCTGGCTTTTTATTAAATGTAATTTTGATTGCATTGTGGTCTGAAAAGGATGCATTTACTATTTCTGCCTTACTGCATTTGATTTTGAGGTTTTTATGCCCTAGTATATGATCAGTTTTTGTATAGGTTCCATGAACTGCTGAGAAGAAAGTATACTCCTTTCTGTCTCCATTTAGCTTTCACCAAAGATCTATCATATCAAACTTTTCTAGTATTCTATTTACCTCTTTGACTTCTTTCTTATTTATTTTGTGGTTTGATTTATCTAATTCTGAGAGTGCAAGGTTGAGATCTCCCACTATTATAGTTTTGCTGTCTATTTCTTCTTGCAGCTCTCTTAATTTCTCTTCTAAGAATTTAGATGCTGCACCACTTGTTGTGTATATGTTTAATGTTGATACTGCTTCATTATTGATCCTACCCTTTAGCAGGATATAATGCCCTTCCTTATCTCTTTTAATTAGATCAATTTTTATTTTTGCTTGATCTGAGATGAGGATGGCTACCCCTGCTTTTTTGGCTTTGCCTGAAGCATGGTAGATTCTGCTCCACCCTTTTACTTTTAGTCTGAATGTATCACCCTGTTTCAGGTGTGTTTCCTGTAAACAACACACAGTAGGATTCTGACTTTTAATCCAGTCTGCTAACTGCTTCCTCTTTATGAGGCAGTTTGCCCCATTCACATTTATGGTTAGAATGACTAATTCTATATTGCTTGCCATCCTATTAACCCCTGCTTATACTTTTCCCCTTTCCTTCCCTCTTACCCCCCTACCTAGTATTAAACTTGTGAACACCACTTGCTTTTCACAGCCCTCCCTTTTTAGTATCCCTCCCCCACCTTAAAGTTCCTCCCCTTATTTTACCACTTTTCCTCACAATTTCTGTATTCCCTTCCCTTTAGCTTACTCCTTCCCTCCCACTTTTCAATGAAGTGGAAGAAGTTTCACCATAAATCGAATATGTCTATTGATACACACTATGTTCATCTCCCTCCTTTCTTTCTCTCAGATATAATAGGTTACCTTTGCCTCTTCATGAGATGTAGTACCACCACTTTACACTTTTTTATGATATAATTTCCCTTCCACCTCTAGTTTCCAGGACAAATTATACATATGTTCTTTACATATTTTATGGCAGAAGTATAGTTCTCAAGATTTCTTTTTATCTTTTTAGAAATCTCTTGAGTTCTGTATTTGAAGATCAAACCTTTTATGTAGGTCTGGTTTTTTCATCAAGAATAGATGGAATTCATTTATTTCGTTAAATGTCCATCTTCTTCCCTGGAAAACGATGCTCATTTTTGCTGGGTAAGTTATTCTTGGCTGCATACCAAGTTCCTTAGCCTTTCTGAATTTCATGTTCCAGGCCCTTCGTTCTTTTAATGTGGACGCTGCTAGATCCTGGATTATCCTTATTGTGGCTCCTCCATATCTGAATTGCTTTTTTTCTAGCAGCTTCCAGTATTTTTTCCTTTGTCTGATGGTCCTTGAACTTGGCCACTATATTTCTTGGCGTTTTGATTTTAGGGTCCCTTTCAGTAGGTGATCAATGAATTTTTTCAATTTCTATTTTACCCTTTGTTTCCAAAACGTCTGGGCAGTTCTCTTTGATAATTTCCTCGAAAATCGTGTCCAAGCTCTTTTTTTCCTCACATTTTTCAGGGAGTCCGATTATTCTCAAATTGTCTCTCCTGGATCTGTTTTCCAGGTCTGTTGTCTTTCTAATAAGGTACTTGACATTCTTCTCAATTGTTTCATTTCTCTGGTTTTGCTTGACTACTTCTTGGTTTCTCCTTGAGTCATTCATTTCTACTTGTTCGAGTCTAATTTTCAATGATGTATTTTCTTCACTCACTTTTTTATATCTTTTTGTAATTGTACAATTGTGTTTTTAAGTGAGTATTTTTCTTCTATGGAATTTTTTTCCTTTTCATCCATTTTATTTTTTAGAGAGCTGATCTCTTTATCCAGCTCACTAATCCTGTTTTCCTTGGAGTTGTTTACCTTTCCAATTCACTAATTTTGTTTCTCAATGATTTGATCTCTTTATCCACTCTGGATAACTTCTCCAGGCTCTCTTTCCAAGCTTCCCTTTCCTTTTCCCATTTCTCTTCTAGCTCTCTTGTGAGAGCCTTTTTGATTTCCTCTACGAGATTCTTTTGTATTGAGGTGCAGATCATATCCCCCTTAGGGGATTCCTCTGGGGACAGTCTGTTTTTAGTCTCCTCAGTATTTGAAGTCTGCTCTCTCTCCATACAGAAGCTGTCAATAGTTAGAGCCCTTTTGAATTTTTTGTTCATTTTGTCAGTGGAATGGAAGAAAACAAATTGACAAGCGAAACACTAGGTCTGTTTTTGGGGGGATGGGGCTGGATGGTGTTAATGTACTTCCTCTACAGACTGGGCAACACTGAGCCACTAACAGGACAATGATGGCTGCACTGTGTCTGTGCTCTGAGGCTCTGAGAACTCTGAGCCACTCTAGGTGGGGGTTGGGGGTGGCCGGGTTCTTGAGAGAGGCTAGCTTTCTGGGGTTTTAATCTTCACCTCCGTTGTTTACACCTCTCTGCTGCTCCTGGCTTGCTGCCAAGACAGAATATCCACACTGGGGTAAAAGTCTTTTTGCAGAAACGGCAGAGATGGTACCCCTCCCCCCTCTGCTCTTGTCTGAGCTGTATGAGCTACCTGTCTCGCTCTCGCTGCCTGCCCTCAATCTGTGCCCAGTCTGTTTGACCCTCCCCTGAGCAAACACAGACCTTCTCTGGCGAATTTCAAGGATGTCTTCTGTTGGTGAATATTTGTGGGTTTCTTTTCTGGTCAAGCATTAACTCTGAGGCTTGTCATGAAGCAAGTCCTGAGAGAAAACATGGAGCTCAAGAAGCTGTCTGCCTCCACGCCGCCATCTTGGCCGGAAGTTCTACTATGAACTATTCTAGCCACTTCATTACAGAAAATGAAATAATTCCTGCTCATAAGAAGCTCACATTGTTGTATGATAGGCAAAAAAAAATTTTTTTGATGTATATAACGTTTGATAAATTTGATGAATATAAAGTTAATAAATGCAAATATATACAAAGAAATTAAATTCAAGGCAGTGTTAGGGGGAATAACAGGTGTGCTAAAATTAGTTTTTTGCCATATCCTAAAAACTAATTGTTAAATTTCCATTGTGATTTTAAGGATCTGAGTAAACTTTAAAGAAATCAGACCTTAATTTATTATTTTGCTGAATTTCCAGATTTAAGAAAATTATGGAGATATTAGTAATTTTGATTAAACTTTAAAATATGTGTTGCAGTTTTAAAGAACCAGTTATTAAACATTTATCTGCATCCTTTGGAGAGAGATCACTAACATGGAAAATATGTTGCTTAAGCTTTGTCTTAAAGGAAAATATGGACTCAGAAGCATTGTTAAGTAGGGAATAATTTGCAGACATGTAAGAATACAAAAGTAGAGGCATGAATATAGGAGATGGAATGACATATGTCAGGAATAGAAAGCTAACTTGACAGGATCATAGAATGCAGGAGAAGAAATACTGTCATAAAAAGTCTGGAAAGAAAAATCAGGACAATGTTGCATAAGAATTTAAAAGCTAAATATGAAAGTTTATATTTTATCATAGAGGTGATGGTTAATTGATTAAAGATGCCACATGGTCATATCTGGATTTAAAGAAAATTACTTTGGCAGCAGTGTCTAAAAATGAACTAGAATGGGGAAAGAATTGAGGCAAGGATACCAAATAGGAAGATATTGAAATAATCTGGATGAGAGGTAAGGCGTGCCTAAACTAAGATGGTAGCTGTGTGACTTAAGAGCAGGAGTCAGATGTGAAAGATATTATAAAGATTTTGCAATGGTTAAATATAGGGGCTGAAGGAGAGTGAAATATGGGATACTGGGTGTCTTTGATAGAAAGAGAGGTTTGGAGAAAAAAAGGTCTGGAGGTTAAAAAAAATGTAGTTTGAAATGTCTCCAAAGAAACAAGGATTGAAAATTAGTAAACAGTCACAGCAAAAATAACAAAAACAGAACTAATTTGAGGCCAGAGACATCCAAGATAAAAACTCATAAGAAAAGAATAACATCAAAGCACCTACAATAAAAGCGTTAAAGAAAAACTGATTGTACACAGGTATTAAAGAAAAAAATAGGAATAAATGAAGAAAAAAATGCCAATAGTGATATAAAATATATTATGAATCTAGTAATCCCCAAAGTAGAGCAACTTTATGACAACTAAAAGCAAAAATTCAAGAGGAAAATGGATTTTCTAGAAGTATTCATGAATAACTAGAATAAATGAAGCAAGAGATGAAACTGGAAATAAGACTAGACATGGAGAAAATTAAATAGTAAAATTATATACTCGAAGTATGCTATATTAGTGATAAGTAAGGTCTGCTTTATAAGCAAATATAATAAGGGACTGCATAAGTCATATGATTTAAGAAACATTGGGAAAGACATTTAGTGCTATCAGATCCCTTCCAAATACTACCTTTTTTTTTTTTATTAATTTCATAAAATGTGAACACTTAGAAATCATTTAGTCTAATCATCTCAGTTTACAGACAAGGAGGAAATTAGTCAATAGTTGATGTCTCTTAACATCTTTAGGCCTCTGTAAAAATAGAAGGATATGTTTTCTAGAATGGTTGGGATAGATAATTGCTAAGTTTCTTTCTTACTATTAATTCTACTAATTCTTATGAATTGACTTGCCTATGTAAGATCTTCTATCTGGTTAGTAGCAGATTAACTCTAGAACCCATCTTTTCCCTAGAAAGACAATCCTGATCTAGACTCTGTAGTAGAATTAAAGAGGAATTTACTTTAGCAGAGAATAAAATCTTCACCATAGCAAAAGAAGTCCTAAAATGCAAATATTTGGGAAGAAGGGAGTTGTAGTTTAATTCACACTAAAGTGTAAATGACTGATTTCTGATGCTTTCCTGAGGGTCATTTTTCAAGGTGGAATGAGAGACAACCACAGTGATTCTAGGAGTTTAAAAAAAAAAGAAAAAAAGTGAAAGAGGGAGGAAGGAAGGTAGGGCGGGAGAGAGGAAGGGAGAGAGAGAAGGAAGGAGGGAGGAAAGGAAGGAAGGAAGGAAGGAAGGAAGGAAGGAAGGAAGGAAGGAAGGAAGGAAGGAAGGAAGGAAGGAAGGAAGGAAGGAAGGAAGGAAGGAAGGAAGGAAGGAAGGAAGGAAAGAAGGAAGAAGGAAGGAAGGAAGGAAAGAAGGAAGGAAGGAAGAAAAGTAATACCAAAGTTGTTGAAGATGAACTAAGCAGATTACAATTCTGTTCACATGGCATATCACTATGTTACTGCTTTTATCTTGTTTTTATCTTGTTACTGGGCATGAGAAGGGAAAGAAACTTCTTGGGAATGCTCTGCCACTGACTACTTGAAGTTGGAGCCAAGGCATCTCTGGTGGAGTGAACTGCTTTGAACTCTGAACTGCTTTGAGGAATTAGGCTTTCTGAGTTTTATAACCATCCAGTTCTAGAGCTTAATTTAAATTCACTTCCTTCACAAAGCTTTCCCAGAATTTTTTGGAATCCTACAAAGCAGTAATTTTGAGCTTCTTTAATGCACTTATTGGGACAACTAGGTGGCTCGGTATATATAATGTCAGGCCTGAAGTGAGAAAAAAAATCATCATTATAAGTTCAAATCTGGCCTCAGACTAGTTTTGTGTCTCTGGATAAGTTCCTTATCCCTGTTTGCCTCAGTTTCCCATTTGTAAAATGAGCCGGAGAAGTAAAAGGTAAATCATTTCAGTATCTTTTCCAAGAAACCCCAAATGGGGTCACTAAAAGTCAGCTAGACTTGAAATGACTGAAAGACAACAAAAATGCACTTATTATGCACTGTATAGATGTATGTATTAAAGCTTATCAAATATACTTCAGGAGAGTAGGTGTAATGTCTCCTATAATGTGGTATTTTTTCAGTTGCAGAGCAAAATCTTCTGCACACAGTAGGACTTAATTTTTTTTAAATTGAATTGAATTGAAGTTCTGAAAGTAAAGATCAATAGGGATAAACTATTCTTTATTTTTGAAAACAAAACTATTGCCTATAGACCTATAATGTCACTGTTCTAGCTGTACTTTTGCAGTACTCACCGGATCAGCAGCTTTTTATTCATCTGCCAGACAATTAGACATAAACCTATCCAAATAGTAGTAAGCACTCTTCTGACTGAAAGAGTGGAGCAGGACTTATCCCATTGGAAAATAAGGGTCAAGACCACTTACAATTCAGAGTGTAAATGCAACTTTGCACATGTCCTTGCCAGGTTCCACCCTCTTTGCAAAGTCCTTTGCACATGTCCTTGCCAGGTTCCACCCTCTTTGCAAAGTCCTTTACACTATCAAATGATTCAAATGATATGTTTTTGTCAATGGAAATTAAATTAAATGCTGGCTCTGATTTCTTACTAACCATATAATGTTGAACAAGTTATTTACATCTCTAGATTTCAGTTTTCTTGTTTGGAATAAGGGTTTTGGAATTATAGATTACTAAATTTTAATTCTATATTTGTGAGCCTCTGCTTTTAAGATATATTCTTTCGTATCATGCTTTACCACTACTCTCATACAATAAGAGCATTAAATATCACATTTATTTAAATGTTATTCGTGTTTTTCTATATTACCTTGATCTTTCTTCTCCCATTCTTAGCTTGATGGGTGATGAATCACAAGCTAAAGAATTTGAAGTTTCTGAAGGTTAGGGAAAATGATTTTAGTTAACCTGGTAATTTAGATAATAAGGAGTTACTATTCTCCTATTTAACATGGAGACAATAAATTTTTTGCTTTGCTTTGGCTTCTAAAAAATATACTCATTGATGTTTTCTTAGACTTCATCTTCCAACAAATTAAGGAGAAAGATAAAGACAAATATAATTAGACAACAACAAACTGAAAGTCTTTATATATTTATTTTTGTATATTATCATTGAGTTGTAATATTGCTCTATTAACATAGAGAGCAATTACCTGGAGCAATTATCTCTCTAATTACCCAGAGAACAGGAAAATGCCTTAATATCTCAAGATTGAATGCCTAACAGAGACTTGCAGAAGTAATTAAAGTGATTAAGACATTGAATCACTGTTGAGCAAACTTCATAGACTGTGCTTTGAGATACTCTTGAAATTTTTCCCTTAGTTTCTTCAACATGAAGTCTACATACTCAGTAAATAATGGTCAGGTAGGGGAAATTGAGGAGGAAGCCTACTATTATCCAATAATCCTCATTTACCAGGCCTTACGGGAAGTTAGTTAGATAGTTTAATGTAATTATTCTTTGAGAGACACAAACTCCAATAATTCCTTTACATTTTGATGTTTTTTTTTTAATAGTAAAAGATAGTATTTGCATAAGGCTATTTATTTTACAGTTGAGAAGTGTCATACAGCTAGTAAATAGCTAGGGACAGATTTGAACTTAGATCTTTCTGACATCTTCTAGAACTCTGTTCACTGAGCCACCTAGCAGCATTACTATAAAAGAAAACCAAAACTAAAACCAAAAAAGAACAACAAAAAAGAACACTGACATGTTTATATCTTTAATGTCTAGCATAGTGCTAGGCACATAAAAGCAACATAAATGCTTGTTCAGTTGTTGAATTAATGTAATCATAATCAATGCAGCAAACATCTTTAACATTTTAAGATGTACAAAAGGCTTTACAAACATTATCTCATTTGATCAATACAACATCCCTGTGAGATAGATGTAATTATCATCCCCACTTCATGGATAAAGAAACTCCATCTGAAAGAAGTTAAGTGACTTGCATAGTCATACAATTAATAAGTGTAAAAATAACTGCAAGGAGGCAAGCGCAAGAGGCAAGATTATCTACTTTTAAAGTTTACTAAGTACATATATTAAAGCACTACATAAAAGAATAAAGTATTTTTTAACTTCATAAGAGATATTCAGTGTCTCTACTGGGCCTCTATCCCAAAGAGATCATAAAAAAGAGAAAAGAACCTACATGTATAAAAATGTTTGTAGTAGTCCTTTTTTGTAGGTAGTAGTAAGGAACTGGAAAATGAGTGAATGCTCATCAGTTGGAGAATGGCTGAATAATTTATAATATATGAATGTTATGGAATATTATTGTTCTATAAGAAACAATCATCAGGATGATTTCAGAGAAGCCTGAAGAGACTTACATGAACTTATGGTAAGTGAAGTGAGTAGAACCAGGAGAACATTGTACACAGCAACAAGATTAATATGTGATGATCAGCTTTGAAAGATATGGCTCTTTTCATCAATGAGGTGATTCAGGCCAATTTCAATAGACTTGTGATGGAGAGAGCTATCTGCATCCAGAGAGATAACTATAGAGACTGAATGTAGATCAAACTTAGTAGTTTCACCTTATTTGTTGTTTCCTGGCTTTTTGTTTTCTTTCTCATTTTTCCCTTTTTGATCTGATTTTTTTTGTGCAGAATAATTGTGGAAATATGTATAGAATGGCACATGTTTAAATTACTTGCTGTCTAGGGAAGGGAGTGAAGGGAAGAAAGGGAGAAAAAAATTGGAACACTAAGTTTTGCAAGGGTGAATTTTGAAAATTATCTTTGCATATATTTTGAAAATAGAAAACTATTTTTTTTGCTTAGGCAATTGGGGTTAAGTGACTTGGCCAGAGTCACAAAGCTAGGAAGTATTAAATGTCTGAGGCTGGATTTGAACTCTAGTCATCCTGACTTCAAGACCAGTGCTCTATCCACTGTGCCAACCCTAGAAAGCTATTATTACAAAAACAAAACAAAAAGGACATTAATTAATTTTGGCTTATACTAAGCATTATGTATATGTATATGTATATATATATATATATATATATATATATATATATGTATATATATGTATGTATATGTATATGTATATATGGGTGCCCCATTTTAAAAGTCAACTTCTAAGTCATTCACCCAGTATCAACTAAGACAAATGACTGAGATCAGCTGAAGAAGAGTGACAGCAGCACAGACTTCTGTTATAAATGAAGAAAAAAATTTAAAAAAGATTAATTCAAGACTATTTCAGCAGAATGAGGCACAGAGAAAAGCTTTGCTTGAAGTGGAGGTTTTCTCTGGATTATTATATAGGCCATATTATATTCCCCATTTGATTGTAAGTTTTAGATTGTTTTTTATTAATTTATTTATTCTAATACACATTGCATTAAGAATCATATTGGGAGAGAAAAAATCAGAACAATCAGAAAAAATCAGAAATTCAGAGAATTATAGGATCTGTCTTAGGGAAAGTACGTGACACCAGAAAAGGAGATTCCTCTGGTTCTTATAAGCAGTACCTATGGATATACCAGGACCAGGACACTCACTTATAATTTCTTTGGGAATTTTCAAAATTACCACAATCGGAAAGGGACCTGTATGTGCCAAAATGTTTGTGGCAGCTCTTTTTGTTGTAGCTAGAAACTGGAAGTTGAATGGATGTCCATCAGTTGGAGAATGGTTGGGTAAATTATGGTATATGAAGGTTATGGAATATTATTGCTCTGTAAGAAATGACCAGCAGGAGGAATACAGAGAGGCTTGGAGAGACTTAAATCAACTGTTGCTGAGTGAAATGAGCAGAACCAGAAGATCACTAAACACTTCAACAACAATACTGTATGAGGATGTATTCTGATGGAAGTGGAAATCTTCAACATAAAGAAGATCCAACTCACTTCCAGTTGATCAATGATGGACAGAAATAACTATACCCAGAGAAGGAACACTGGGAAGCGAATGTAAATTGTTAGCACTACTGTCTATGTACCCAGGCTACTTATACCTTTGGAAGCTAATAATTAATGTGCAACAAGAAAATGGTATTTACACACATATATTGTATCTAGGTTATATTGTAACACATGTAAAATGTATGGGATTACCTGCCATTGGGGGGAGTGAGTGGAGGGAGGGAGGGGATAATTTGGAAAAATAAATTTTAAAAAAATTTAAAAAAATAAAAAAATAAAAAAATAAAAAGATTTTAACTACAAAAAAAAAAAAAAAAAAAATTACCACAATCTCCCATCACAAATTATTGTTATCACTAACATTTCTAGTATAATACTAATGGACTTCTCTGCTTCATCCTGATCTTTTTGGAAAAGTTCCTAGCTTATTCCATTATTCCCAAGAGTGTTTGTTTGCTCTTGGTTTTACCTAGTTACTACTTATCATTTTAAGGAAAGTTTTTATCACTTAAGGAAAGCATAGGAATAACTATGCTTTCGGGTATTATTTTTGGGAAAAAAATCATGGGAGAGGGAAAAAAAAGAAAAAAGTGAACATAGCATGTATTGTACACATTGTACACAATTACAGCAAGAATGTATATTGATCAACTATGAAAGAATTGGTTCTCCTCAGTGGTTCAGTGATCCAAAGCAATCCCAATAGATTTTGGACAGAAAGTGTCATCTGCTTCCAGGAAAAGAACTAAGAAGACTGAATGTGAATCAACACATGCTATGTTTAAGATTGAAAAAGGAGTATGACTAGACTGTATATTTTCACTTTATTTAACTTAAATGTAGAGTGCATCATAAGGAATGCCAGACTGGATGAATCGAAATACAGAATTAAGGTTGCTGGGAGAAATATCAACAATCAGATGATACCATACTGATGACAAAAAATTGAAGAATAATTACAAAACCTGTTGATGAGGTTAGAGGAAAGTGTAGTAAAAGTTAGCTTAAAATTTAACTTAAAAAACTTCTAACCTAAAGTTTTGACAACTGGTCAGATTTTCTATTCTTGCACTCAAAGATCACAGCAGACAGCAACAGCAGCCATGAAATTAAAAAATTAAAAGATGTCTACTCCTTGGAAGGGAAGCTATGCAAATCTGGTTACAATAATAAGAAGCAGAGACATAATTGTGTTGACAAAGGTCTACTAGCAGAATGTATGGATGTGAAAGTTGAATCATAAGCACTGTAAAATCAACATTTTTTAGCTGTGACGCTGGAGAATACTTATGAGACTCCATTGAAGAGCAAGGAGATCAAATCAGTCAATATTTAAAGAAATTAATTCAAGCTATTTACTGAAAAGTGAAATATTGAAGTTGAAGCTTAAATACTTTGGCCACATAATGAGAACACAGGGATCACTGGAAAAGACTGATGTTAGGAAGGATTGAAGGCAAAAAAGATAAAGGAGTAGCATAAGAGGAGATGGATAGATAGTGTCATGGAAACAATAAACTTGAATTTAGACTTCAAGAAATGAGGACAGAACAGTTGAGAATGCTATGGTCCATGGGATCATGATTATACATGACTGAACAACTATCTATACACATATGTCTTACACATATATGTATGTGGATAAATGTCTACACACATACATATATAAACATAGACTAGAAAATTTCTGATCATCTCCTTCCCTCAACTGACCTTTCTCCATACCAAGTGAACTTTTCTTTAATGGTTAGCATATTTCTATCTCCTCTTGTTCTCCCAGAGTGATTCTGCACCTCTAGTTTCCAAATTATAGCTCTCATTCCCCATGCCCAACTCTTTTTAAATTTCATCTTTCTCGATTTTAATCCCTAACCCCCTCCAAATTTGTTTTCTTCCATGAATTTAGATGCTAAAGGACTTAGACTTAATGTAAATATGGCTTATTTTATGCTTCCTCCCATTCATTACCCCTTTCCCCACTTTTTTGTTTGTTGTTCCAAATTGTTCCCGTCTTTGTGACCCTTTTTGGAATTTTCTTTTTTTTTTTTTTTTTTTTTTTTTTTTTAACTGATGTAAAACTGATAGTTTTTATTACATTAAAAAGATTTCCCAAAAACAAAACCAATGCAGCCAAAATTAGAAGGAAAGCAGAAAATGAGGGGCTAATATGACAGAAAAGGAAAATGACAAACGTTGGAGGGGGTGCATGGGACATTAATACCCTGCTGGAGAAGCTGTAAACTAATCCAATTATTCTGGAGAGCAATTTGGAACTATGCTCAAAGGTTATAAAACCCTTTGACTCAGAAATAACTCTACTAGGTCTGTATCCCAAAGAAATATTTTTTTAAAAATGAAAAGGACCTATATGTACAAAAATATTTAGAGCTCTTTTTGTGGTCCCAAAAATGGAACATTGAGAGGTGCCCATCAATTGGGAATGGCTGAGCTCCAAGTGAGATATGACTGTGATGAAGAGCAGGAAGCTTTCAGAAAAGCCGGAAGATTTACATAAACTGACAGAAAGAGAAGTGAGTAAAATCAGAACTGTATATATAGAAACAGCAGTATTGTATGATGGTCAGTTGGGAATGAATCAGGTAATATGATATAAGACAATTCCAAAGGACTATGATGAAAAATGCTGTCCACCTCCAAAGAAAGAACTGATGGAGTTTGATTGAAGATCAAAGCATTTTTGTGTTTTTTTCCTCAATTGGTGTTTTCTTTCAAAACATGACATATGGAAATGTTCTGCAATACATATAACCTAGATCAATAGATCAAATTGCTTGCCCTCAATTGGGGGGGAGAGGGAAGGGAAGAGAAAGAGGAAACAAAGTTGGAATTCTTAATTTTTTAAAATTTTTTATTATATATATTTTTTTATAATATTATCCCTTGTATTCATTTTTCCAAATTATCCCCCCCTCCCTCTATTCCCTCCCCCTGATGACAGGCAATCCCATACATTTTACATGTGTTACAATATAGTCTAGATACAATACATGTGTGTGAATATCATTTTCTTGTTGCACAATAAACATTAGATTCCGAAGGTACATGCAACCTGGGCAGACACATATTAGTGCTAACAATTTACATTCACTTCCCAGTGTTTGTTCTCTGGGTGTAGCTACCTCTGTCCATCATTGATCAACTGGGAGTGAGTTGGTTTTTCTTTATGTTGAAGATTTCCACTTCCATCAGAATACATCCTCATATAGTATTGTTGTTGCAGTGTACAGTGATCTTCTGGTTCTGCTCATTTCACTCAGCATCAGTTGATGTAAGTCTCTCCAAGCCTCTCTGTATTCCTCCTGCTGGTTATTTCTCACAGAGCAATAATATTCCATAACCTTCATATACCATAATTTACCCAACCATTCTCCAACTGATGGACATCCATTCATCTTCCAGTTTCTAGCTACTACAAAAAGAGCTGCCACAAACATTTTGGCACATATATGTCTCTTTCCGCTCTTTAGTATTTCTTTGGGATATAAGCCCAGTAGTAGCACTGCTGGGTCAAAGGGTATGCACAGTTTGATAACTTTTTGGGCATAATTCCAGATTGCTCTCCAGAATGGCTGGATTCTTTCACAACTCCACCAGCAATGTATTAGTGTCCCAGTTTCCCCACATCCCCTCCAACATTCGTCATTATTTGTTCCTGTCATCTTAGCCAATCTGACAGGTGTGTAGTGGTATCTCAGAATTGTCTTAATTTGCATTTCTCTGATCAATAGTGATTTGGAACACTCTTTCATGTGAGTGGATATAGTTTCAATTTCTTCCTCTGAGAATTGTCTGTTCATATCCTTTGACCATTTATCAATTGGAGAATGGTTCGGTTTCTTATAAATTAGGGTCAGTTCTCTGTATATTTTGGAAATGAGACCTTTGTCAGAACCTTTGTTTTTAAAAATATTTTCCCAATTTGTTACTTCCCTTCTAATCTTGTTTGCATTAGTATTATTTGTACAGAAACTTTTTAGTTTGATGTAATCAAAATCTTCTATTTTGTGATCAATAATGATCTCTAGTTCTCCTCTGGTCATAAATTCCTTCCTCCTCCACAGGTCTGAGAGGTAGATTATCCTCTGTTCCTCTAATCTGTTTATTATCTCCCTCTTTATGCCTAAATCATGGACCCATTTTGATCTTATCTTGGTTTATGGTGTTAAGTGTGGATCCATATCTAATTTCTGCCATACTAATTTCCAGTTTTCCCAACAGTTTTTTCCGAATAATGAATTTTTTTCCCTAATGTTGGTATCTTTGGGTTTGTCAAAGATTAGGTTGCTATATATGTACCCTTTTTTGTCCTTTGTATCTAATCTGTTCCACTGATCTACTGGTCTATTTCTTAGCCAATACCAAATGGTTTTGGTGACTGCTGCTATATAATATAGCTTTAGATCAGGTACACTTAGACCACCTTCCTCTGAGTTTTTTTTCATTAGTTCCCTTGCAATTCTCGACCTTTTATTCTTCCATATGAATTTTGTTGTTATTTTTTCTAGGTCATTGAAATAGTTTCTTGGGAGTCTGATTGGTATAGCACTAAATAAATAGATTAGTTTGGGGAGTATTGTCATCTTTATTATATTCGCTCGGCCTATCCAAGAGCACTGAATGTCTTTCCAATTATTTAAATCTGATTTTATTTTTGTGGCAAGTGTTTTGTAATTTTTCTCATATAATTCCTGACTTTTCTTTGGTAGATGGATTCCCAAATACTTTATACTCTCAACATTTGTTTGGAATGGGATTTCTCTTTGTATTTCTTGCTGTTGCATTTTGTTAGTGATATATAAAAATGCCTAGGATTTATGTGGATTTATTTTGTATCCTGCCACTTTGCTGAAATTTTGAATTATTTCTAGTAGCTTTTTAGCAGAGTCTTTGGGGTTCTCTAAGTATATATAATTTTCTTGACAAAAATACTGAAATGGTCAGATATCTTCTTCTTCAGTTCCAGATGAGGAAATGGAGGCAAATAGAGTTAAGTGACTTTGCCAAGGGTCACACAGGTAGTAGAGAGGCCAGATTTGAACTGGGGAAGTTGTCTTCTTCACTCCAGATCCTATTTATTTACTAATTATCTTCCCATTTTTCTCATTATTAAACTGTTAAGCAATGTCCTTCTTTTTCCTCCTCCCTTTCAACTTATTTTTTCTCTATTTTTCCCTAAAACATCTTTCCCTTATTATTTTTATCAATTCACTTATTTTTTTATTTTTTCTTAATTTTTATTCTTTGATTCACAGTTCTTATGCTTGTTTTTTTGTAAATCTCATAAAATTAATACTTCTAAAGCCCCTATTTTGAGTTCCTACATCTAAACGATTTTTGTACTGTTTTGTAGATTTTTGCCCCTTAATTCTGGTGTACTTCATTCTTAGAAGTATCAATTCCTATGGGAAAAAATTCCTAATCTCATTTTAACATTTTAATTTTATTTTTTTTTCACTTAACAATCTATTCCTATACTCTCATATCTACCTTGTTCCACTGGAAAAGAAAACAAAAACAAATCCATATAGAAAATATGCATACTCAAGAAAGCTAATTCTTACATTCATTATGTAAAAATTAAATCTATTTCTTATCCTGGATTTTGAGGCCAACACTTCTATGTCAGAAATTAGCTTATTTCCTTCTCAGTCTTCTAGAACTGTATTTGGTTAGTGAGTTAATTAGTCTTTAAGTCTTTCAAAGTTGTTTTTCTTTGCACTGTTTTTATTGTATAATTTGTTCTCATGGTTTGACTCACTTCACTTTGCATTAGTTCATAAAAGTCTTACCATGTTCTCTGAAAATTTTATAATTTCTTTAACATGATATTATTCCATTAATTTCACTTGCCATATTTTTCAGATATTTCCTAATTAGTAGTGACCCTCTTAGTTCTGAGTTCCTTGCTACCACAAAAAAGAATACTTTTAGAAATGCTGTTGAATATATGGATCTTTTTTCTTTAATCACTTTGAGACATAAATCTGTTAGTGATATGACATTTTCAAAAGGTGTACAGTGTACACCATTTATAAAATTTGTCATTTAATTTAAATAATTTTCTAGATTTAAACCAAATCATATCTTGAGCAGTAGTACATTAATGCACTTGCTTTACCACAGGTCTTTCTGGCTATCTATTACCTGCTTTCCTGCTTTCTATAAACTTATCTATATCTCTCCCCACACAAATATTTACAAAACTCTCACTTGACTTCATTATCAAAATTATTATTGTTCAATAGTTCAACTCCTTTTAGTAATTAAATTCCTTAAGAAAGCTTTCATTTTTCCAGTGATGGGTGCCTCCATTTTCTCTTCTCTCTTCTGAATCTTCTGAAATCTGATTCCCAGCATCATCATTAAATGAAAGTATTATTTCCAAAGTTAACCATGGATTATTCACCAAATCTAATGGCCTTTTCTTATTTCTGTTCCTTCTTGACCTATCTGTATCCTTTGAAACTGTTAATTATTCTTTTATTTTGGTAATGGGGAGAGACTTTATAGCAGCTCTCTATTAGTTCAAGTTAGATGTTAGTTTGATGAGGAACTCCAAAGTCATGAAAGTTATAAAAGAAGAATTATTTTGACCTCACTCAGCAAAAAAAAAAAAAAGTGTACTTTTTTTTTTCTAATCTCCATATAGAAACATATGTGGTTAGCAAGTCAGAAAATAATGATTTTTCTTGGTCTTTAGACATATACTAAAGGAAAGATTCCTTGAATCTACATGAGTTCTATTTATACTCTTAGGCAATCAGAAAACTGAGTCAAGGACTACAAGGACCAATCAAATCCCAGGGAACTTTGTTGCTTTTTATTGAAAGCAATTGGGGATTAAGTGACATAGCTAATGCCTGAGGCCAGATTTGTATTAAGGTCATTCTGATTCTGGGACTGGTGACCTATCCACTGTGCTGCCCCAACTTTATTGCCTTTTAGGGAAAATTAATCTCTGTTGCGGATATTGTGGCCCTATCACATACACTCTGATTTTATCAAGGTCCTGAGAATATTCTAGAGCAGAGGTTTCATATGCAAATAGATACTAGACTTAGAAAACCACAAATTAATATGATTCATGTTGTAGTGTATTTTCATGTATTTTGTTAAGCATTTCACAATTACATTTTAATCTGTGAGGGCTGCTTTTGGCCTGTGTTGGGACATTTGGCATTTTGAGGATTTTCTACAAATTTTATGCTTTTATAGCAATAATTGGACAAACTCCCTGCCATAATCAATGATAAAGAAGGAAAAAAGAAAATTATATGCATCAGCTCCATCCAAAAGAATCACCAAAAAGAAATATCAGGGGGAAATGACATGGAAGAGAATAGAAGCCATATATCCTAGGCTTTTTTTTTTTCTTTTTACTTTACATTATCCAAATTTCATATCTCAATGCTCTACTCCATCTGGTGCATTATGCCACATCTGTGCAGTTCATAATGGATATCCTGATTTAAAGTGTTGATGATGAGCTTTTGAACCAGAACAATATCAAGAATATCAGGGACACAATGGATATGATACCATCTTCACCATACTCAAAGTTTTTTTGTTTTTTTGTTTTTTGTTTTTTGTTTTTTTTTTTCTTGATGGAAGGTGATGATGAAGAAGAAGATCAGCATCAGCAATATCAGTCATAGAACACTTTTGGTGTAATTACTAGTTCATCATGTATCAATGGCATCTCTAGTAAAGTGGGTAAGGGGTCATAAGTCCATTGGTCTATTTTGTGATCCAACTAATTTTAACTTTTCTGAAACTAGTGTGGTTTTCAGCAAAATATAGTTCTCCAAAATTTAGAGATTTGAAACTTTACTCACTCAAGTTGGACTTGAAATTCTTTGTGTGTGTGTGTGTGTGTGTGTGTGTGTGTGTGTTTGTGTGTGTGTGTAGACGAGAAAGGGAATGTTCTTTTCAAATCATTGGTATACAAAGTCTACCAGATTATACACCAGATAGCATTAAAGATCAGTTAAACTAAGCTCATTAACAGGACAAATGTCTATTTCTTTGGGCAAAGCCAACTGGAAAGATGAATATGATGCTTACTGGCAGCCAAAGGTGACTTTCCTTTGAAATATCTTCTACTGGTTTCTTTCACTACATGAGCTCAAACATTCCTACTTAGAGTCCAGGTTAATGTCAGTATACTAAATCAAGTCATTTTAGAACCCTCTCGTTACATTTAGCTTGGTGCCATCCTGGGGAGCTTCAAAATGCAGTGCTAAAAGAAAACAAACTGAATAGTGTTCATAGGCACATAGCCTATGCTTGTTAGCACCTTGTTAGGAAGAATGACTGGTCAAAATTTATTCAAACTCTTTTGTTTTGGCTCTTTTTAATCCCCTGCTTTGGAATACTCTCTTTACTTTCAACTTTTTAGATTATGCCTTAAATATGAGAATATTGTAAGGGTCTGTCCTGGGATCTCTTCTCATCTCTCTCCATATTCTCTGTGATTTTGCAACCTCCAACAAATCTCTTTTAGAAAAAGTATTCTAATTGATTCATTATTTATACCTCTCCTGATTGAGCATCAGTTTTGAATTTAATGATTCATAATAAATTATGTCCAAAAGGACAGGTTGCCTAAACCTATCCCTCATCATATGTCCCTATTTCTATTGAAGGCACTTCTATCCTCCCTGCCATTCAGGGTTATAATCTTGATTTTAACTAAAACACTTCCTCTTTTCCTCATCCCCCATAACCAAGCCAGGACTCATTGATTGTATATCTATTTCCCTAAATTCACATGACTATCTTCCTAATGGCAGGCCTCATTCCTTTTTGCTTGGAGAATAGTAACAGATGTCTCATTGAACTTTCTGTTTCCATTATCCTCACTTCCAATCCATTTTCCACACAACTATGAAAATTATCTTCTTTGGCTATCATTTGCTAGCCTAATAGCTTTCAGTAGCTCATTATTGCTTCTAACATAAAATATAACTCCTCACATTGTCAAAAGCCCTTCACAATATAGGTTCTAGCTTACCTTTCTAGGATTATTTCATAGCAGTTCCTTTCCACATATTCGACATTCTAGACTAACTGGCTTACTAGTTGTTACCAGAATGTGACATTCCATCTTCTGTAATAAACTTTGATTTATATAATTGGATATAGAGTAACCAACACATAGAGATAGCTTTAACAAGCTTAATTGCTGCTCACAAAGGGAAGAGGAGAACAGCTGCTAACACAACAGGCAGCATAGAGTGTGGCAGCAGGGGTAGGGGTGATATTCATACTCTAGTCAAAAGGTTCAAATATGATACAAAGTCAGTGAAGACTGCCTTGCTATCAATAGAACTAATAAAATGAGGGCATTTTCAAATCTGCCTAATATGAAATGAAGGAGGAGGCTAAGTTCCATCTAACCTTTATTAGGCCAATGTAGCAAAAGTCTGCAAAAGGTTAATGAGTCTTAGTATACTAAAATATAACAGGCAGGAGCCTGGAGTCTTACTATTCACACAAGTTTTCACCAGTTGACAAACCCCCTCTTGAAGCTAGCACTCCACAATTTAAATCAAAGCTTTCCCATCCAGGACATGTATAAAACAAATGATATTGGATGCATTGGAGCAGACAGCAGATTATGATCAAGATTATAGCTGTGCCTATTAGGAAGAGAGCTAAAGTTTGTAAAATGTTTCAGGTTTATTCATCAAGTGCACTAGAGTCAAGTGACAACCATCTGTTGTTGAAGTTGGTTGCCACTGATAACACTTAAGTCAGGCTCAGGAAGGAATTTAGTTTCGGTGGCTCTGCAACTATATACCTGGGGGAAAAAAACAATAGTTTCTGTAAAAAGCAGGAGCATTTTTATAGTGCTGTCTGGATGTGAGTAACTTTATACTATGACCAAATTCAAAGGTCAAGTACAAATTTTTTTTTTTAATTTTTTATTTTATTTTATAATTATAACATTTTTTGATAGTACATATGCATGGGTAATTTTTTACAACATTATCCCTTGCACTTACTTCTATTCAGATTTTTTCCCTTCCTCCCCCAACCCCCTCCCCCAGATGGCAAGCAGTCTTATATATGTTAAATATATTACAGTATAATTTAGATACAATATATGTGTGTAGAACCGAATTTTTTGTTGCACAGGAAGAATTGGATTCAGAAGGTAAAAATAACAGTTTACATTCATTTCCCAGTGTTCCTTTTCTGGATGTAGCTGGTTCTGTCCATCATTAATCAATTGGATTTGGATTAGCTCTTCTCTATGTTGAAGAAATCCACTTCCATCAGCATACATCCTCGTACAGTATCATTGTTGAAGTGTATAATGATCTTCTGGTTCTGCTCGTTTCACTCAGCATCAGTTGATGTAAGTCTCTCCAAGCCTCTCTGTATTTCTCCTGTTGGTCATTTCTTATAGAACAATAATATTCCATAACATTCATATACCATAGTTTACCCAACCATTCTCCAATTGATGGACATCCATTCATCTTCCAGCTTCTAGCCACTATGAAAAGGGCTGCCACAAACATTTTGGCACATACAGGACCCTTTCCCTTCTCTAGTAGTTCCTTGGGGTATAAGCCCAGTAGTAGTATGGCTGGGTCAAAGGGTATGCACATTTTGATAACTTTTTGGGCATAATTCCAGATTGCTCTCCAGAATGGTTGGATTCTTTCACAACTCCACCAACAATGCATCAGTGTCCCAGTTTTCCCACAGCCCCTCCAACATTCATCGTTATTTGTTCCTGTCATCTTAGCCAATCTGACAGGTGTGTAATGATACCTCAGAGTTGTCTTAATTTGCATTTCTCTGATCAATAGTGATTTGGAACACTCTTTCATATGAGTGGAAATAGTTTTAATTTCATCATTTGAAAATTGTCTGTTCATATCCTTTGACCATTTATCAATTGGAGAATGGCTTGATTTCTTATAAATTAAAGTCAATTCTCTGTATATTTTGGAGATGAGGCCTTTATCAGAACCTTTAACTGTAAAAAATTTTTCCCAATTTGTTACTTCCCTTCTAATCTTGTTTGCATTAGTTTTGTTTGTGCAGAAACTTTTTAATTTGGTGTAATCAAAATGTTCTATTTTGTGATCAATAATGGTCTCTAGTTCTCCCTTGGACACAAACTCCTTCCTCCTCCACAAGTCTGAGAGGTAAACCATCCCCTGTTCCTCCAATTTATTTATGATTTCGTTCTTTATGCCTAAATCTTGGACCCATTTTGATCTAATCTTAGTATGTGGTGTTAAATGTGGGTCCATGCCTAGTTTCTGCCATACTAATTTCCAGTTTTCCCAGCAGTTTTTGTCAAATAATGAGTTCTTATCCCAAAATTTGGGATCTTTGGGTTTGTCAAAGATTAGATTGCTATTTTTATTCACTATCTTGTCCTGTGAACCTAACCTATGCCACTGATCAACTAGTCTATTTCTTAGCCAATACCAAATGGTTTTGGTGACTGTTGCTTTATAGTATAGCTTTAAATCAGGTACACTTAGACCACCTTTCTCTGACTTTTTTTTCATTAGTTCCCTTGCAATTCTCGACCTTTTATTCTTCCATATGAATTTTGTTGTTATTTTTTCTAGGTCATTAAAATAGTTTCTTGGGAGTCTGATTGGTATAGCACTAAATAAATAGATTAGTTTGGGGAGTATTGTCATCTTTATTATATTCGCTCGGCCTATCCAAGAACATTGAATGTCTTTCCAATTATTTAAATCTGACTTTATTTTTGTGGCAAGTGTTTTGTAATTTTGCTCATATAATTCCTGACTCTCCTTTGGTATATATATTCCCAAATATTTGATACTATCAACTGTTATTTTGAATGGAATTTCTCTTTGTATCTCTTGCTGTTGGATTGTGTTGGTATTGTATAAAAATCCTGAGGATTTATGTGGATTTATTTTGTATCCTGCGACTTTGCTAAAATTCTGAATTATTTCTAATAGCTTTTTAGCAGAGTCTTTGGGGTTCTCTAAGTATACCATCATGTCATCTGCGAAAAGTGACAATTTGATTTCTTCATTTCCTACTCTAATTCCTTGGATCTCTTTCTCGGCTCTTATTGCCAAGGCTAGAGTTTCTAGTACTATATTGAATAGTAATGGTGATAGTGGGCAACCTTGTTTCACTCCTGATCTTACAGGGAAAGGTTCTAGTTTATCACCGTTGCATATGATGTTTACTGAAGGTTTTAAATATATGCTCCTTATTATTTTAAGGAATAGTCCATTTATTCCTATACTCTCAAGCGTTTTTAGTAGGAATGGATGTTGGATTTTATCAAATGCCTTTTCTGCATCTATTGAGATGATCATATGGTTTTTATTAATTTGATTATTAATATGGTCAATTATACTAATAGTTTTCCTAATATTAAACCAGCCCTGCATTCCTGGTATAAATCCCACTTGGTCATAGTGTATTATCCTGGGGATGATTTTCTGAAGTCTATTTGCTAATATCTTATTTAAGATTTTAGCATCAATATTTATTAAGGAAATTGGTCTATAGTTTTCTTTCTCAGTTTTCGATCTACCTGGTTTAGGTATCAGTACCATGTCTGTGTCATAGAAGGAATTTGGTAGGACTCCTTCAATCCCTATTTTTTCAAATAGTTTACATAGCATTGGAGTTAGTTGTTCTTTAAATGTTTGGTAGAATTCACCTGTAAATCCATCTGGTCCTGGGGATTTTTTCTTAGGAAGTTGGTTAATAGCTTGGTCTATTACTTTTTCTGAGATGGGACTATTTAAACTACTTACTTCTTCCTCTGTTAATCTGGGCAAGCTATATTTTTGAAGGTATTCTTCCATTTCATTTAAGTTATCGAATTTATCGGCATAAAGTTGAGCAAAGTAGCTCCTAATTATTGTTCTAATTTCCTCTTCATTAGTGGTGAGTTCACCCTTTTCATTTTCAAGACTATCAATTTGCTTTTTCTCTTTCCTTTTTTTAATCAGGTTTACTAAGGGTTTGTCTATTTTGTTGGTTTTTTCATAAAACCAACTCTTAGTTTTATTAATTAATTCAATAGTTTTTTTACTTTCAATTTTATTAATCTCACCTTTTATTTTTTGAATTTCAAGTTTTGTGTTTGTCTGGGGGTTTTTAATTTGTTCCTTTTCTAGCAATTTTAGTTGTAAACCCAATTCGTTGGCCCTCTCTTTCTCTATTTTATGCAGGTAGGCCTGTAGAGATATAAAACTTCCCCTAATTACTGCTTTGGCTGTATCCCACACATTTTGGTATGATGTCTCATTATTGTCATTTTCTTGGGTGAAGTTATTAATTATGTCTATGATTTGCTGTTTTACCCAATCATTCTTTAGTATAAGATTATTTAGTTTCCAATTATTTTTTGGTCTATTTTCCCCTGGCTTTTTATTAAATGTTATTTTGATTGCATTATGGTCTGAAAAGGATGCATTTACTATTTCTGCCTTACTGCATTTGATTTTGAGGTTTTTATGCCCTAGTATATGATCAATTTTTGTATAGGTTCCATGAACTGCTGAGAAGAAAGTATATTCCTTTCTGTCTCCATTTAGCTTTCGCCAAAGATCTATCATATCAAACTTTTCTAGTATTCTATTTACCTCTTTGACTTCTTTCTTATTTATTTTGTGGTTTGATTTATCTAATTCTGAGAGTGCAAGGTTGAGATCTCCAGCTATTATAGTTTTGCTATCTATTTCCTCTTGCAGCTCTCTTAATTTCTCTTTTAAGAATTTAGATGCTGCACCACTTGGTGCATACATGTTTAATATTGATACTGCTTCACTATTGATGCTTCCCTTTAGCAGGATATAATGCCCTTCCTTATCTCTTTTAATTAGATCAATTTTTGTTTTTGCTTGATCTGAGATGAGGATGGCTACTCCTGCTTTTTTGGTTTTGCCTGAAGCATAATAGATTCTGCTCCACCCTTTTACTTTTAGTTTGAATGTCTCATCCTGTTTCAGGTGTGTTTCCTGTAAACAACATATAGTAGGATTCTGACTTTTAATCCAGTCTGCTAACTGCTTCCTCTTTATGAGGCAGTTTGCCCCATTCACATTTATGGTTAGAAGGACTAATTCTATATTGCTTGCCATCCTATTAACCCCTGCTTATGCTTTTCCCCTTTCCTTCCCTTTTACCCTCCTATCCAGTATTAAACTGGTAAACACCACTTGCTTTTCACAGCCCTCCCTTTTTAGGCTCCCTCCCCCACCTTAAAGATCCTCCCCTTATTTTACCCCTTTTCCTCGAAATTACTGTGTTCCCTTCCCCTTAGCTTACTCCTTCCCTTTCACTTTTCAATGAAGTGGAAGAAGTTTCACCATAAATCGAATATGTCTATTGATACACGCTATGTTCATCTCCCTCCTTTCTTTCTCTCAGATATAATAGGTTATCTTTGCCTCTTCATGAGATGTAGTACCACCACTTTATACTTTTTTATGATATAATCTCCTTTCCACCTCTATTTTCTAAGACAAATTGTACATATGTTCTTTACATATTTTTTTGACAGAAGTATAGTTCTCAAGATTTCTTTTTACCTTTTTTAGAAGTCTCTTGAGTTCTGTATTTGAAGATCAAACCTCTTATGTAGGTCTGGTTTTTTCATCAAAAATAGATGGAATTCATTTATTTCGTTAAATGTCCATCTTCTTCCCTGGAAAACGATGCTCATTCTTGCTGGGTAAGTTATTCTTGGCTGCATACCAAGTTCCTTAGCCTTTCGGAATATCATGTTCCAGGCCCTGCGTTCTTTTAATGTGGACGCTGCTAGATCCTGTGTTATCCTTATTGTGGATCCTCCATATCTGAATTGTTTTTTTCTAGCAGCTTCCAATATCTTTTCCTTTGTCTGATGGTTCTTGAACTTGGCCACTATATTTCTTGGCGTTTTGATTTTAGGGTCCCTTTCAGTAGGTGATCGATGAATTTTCTCAATGTCTATTTTACCCTCTGTTTCCAAAACGTCTGGGCAGTTCTCTTTGATAATTTCCTCGAAAATGGTGTCCAAGCTCTTTTTTTCCTCCCATTTTTCAGGGAGTCCGATTATTCTCAAATTGTCTCTCCTGGATCTGTTTTCCAGGTCTGTTGTCTTTCTGGTAAGGTACTGGTCAAGTACAAAATTAAATAAGGCAACAGGAACAGGTGCGATGGCAGTCAAAGCACTCCAGTGCTTGGTGTTATCTGTGAACGTAAAAAAAGAAAAGGTGCAGATCATAATCTAGCATTCTCCCAACCAGTCCATATACTTCCTCCTAATTACTTCCTTTCCCATTGGCCTGTAGGTAGACTGTCCTAGTGAATGGGATCCACAGTGTATCCCTTGCCCCTTGCTCCAGATTCCTGACTCACAATCTTAACTGAGAACTATTTATCAATACCTCTTGGTTTTGGCTCAACAGGGCATGTCTAGAAGACAAAGGTAAGTAGGTCTTTGGGCAGAAAGAATGTAAAAAAGACAGCTAATATGCTAATCATTCTATCATCACATGGTCATTGCATAAAAATGAGTATCACTTTTGACCTGACTGATGGAAAATTGTTCACCCTTCCTTTTCTGCATAGTGATGGAATAGGCAAGAAGAGCAAAGAAGAGGCTTTGTTTCCTTGGCTTCTTGGGTGACATAGAGGTCTCATTAATGAATTCAGTACTGTAGGATGTGTTCACATTGATTGATACTTCAGGTGGGCATCTATTGTACTACTGAGGCAATTTGCCAGGTATGGGCTTGATAAGCCTTATCAATCTGTTTGAATTCCTTAGGGAAGAGAATTGCTTTAGTGAGAAGATAATGAATGACAGCCATTAGTGTTTTTGGCTTGGCTGCTCTGTGGGCCCAAAAGGATGTTTCCTACATTGGGTTGGATTTGATTTCCCAATTAATTTGCTCCAATTGACAAGACCAAATGTCTAAATCAGTGGTCCTCAAACTTTTTAAATAGGGGGCCAGTTCACTGTTCCTCAGACTGTTGGAGGGCCAGACTATAGTAAAAACAAAAATTCACACTCTCTCTCCGCCCCTTAGCCCATTTGCCATAACCCAGTGGACCACATAAACGTCCTCAGCGGGCCACATTTGGCCAGCTGGCCATAGTTTGAGAACCCCTGGGCTAAGCCATTGGATATGATCCAAGAATTGGTGGAAATGAATATATGTTTTTGAATCCTCATTTTCAAGGACAAGAAGCACTGATCATACTACTCTGTCAACTGATGGTTCTGTTGATGTGAACCTGACCTAGAGGCACCTTAATCTCTGCTTTCTTCCACAGGATCTGAGTATTTTTAATGCACTATATTCATCATTAAACCAGACTTTATATCTTTTGGCAGAAAAGGGCCCCAAATTAATATGGGTATAAGCAATATATTAGCTTCAAGCATATATTCTCTAACTTACCCTAAAGCCATTAAGGTACCCCTTTCATTTTTACCATGCTTCCTGAGCTCATTCTATCTTGTGGAATTTGATTGCAGTCAGAACTCATTGGAGAATGGGGTACTTCTAAAAATAATGGGGATAATCTTAGTCAATCTTTCTGTATCAATCAGGGCCAAGTAGAAAAGCTATTATTTGCTCCTCAGAGTTGGGTATAATTGGCTATTGCTTATGTAAATGTGCATGTAGATCCAAAACCCAAGAGGTTTTTGAGTTCTGGATATATCCTTCTGTCACAGCCTATGATCTGCTATAAATATCTGGAATTCCATAATATTACTGTTACCAGAGTACAAGTGAACTAAGTAGTTTCTAAATCACATTGTTGCTATAGCCCCCATTTGAATCTTGCAGGATGTCAAGTCTCAGTCTAAAGAAAGGTCCTTCTAAATGTGGAAGATGGGGCTGTTAATAACCAAATAACCTAATTTTGGGCCTGAGTCTTTTTCTTTTGGGCTTTAAAGCTAGGCATTTCTTGCTCACCAGTCTTCTGGGCCCTCTGCCATAGGGTTCCCAGAAACTTTTTTTTTATATATATATAATTATAACCTTTGTTTGACAGTACATATGCATGGGTAATTTTTTACAACATTATCCCTTGCACTCACTTCTGTTCTGATTTTTCCCTTCCTTCCCTCCACCCCTTCCCCTAGATGGCAGGCAGTCTTATACATGTTAGATATGTATATCCTAGATACAATATGTGTGTGCAGAACCAAATTTCTTGTTGCACAGGGAGAATTGGATTCAGAAGGTAAAAATAATGTGGGAAGAAAAATAAAAATGCAAACAGTTTACACTCATTTCTCAGTGTTCCTTCTCTGGGTGTAGCTGATTTTGTCTGTCATTGATCAATTAGAACTGAATTAGATCTTCTCTTTGTCAAAGATATCCACTTCCATCTGAATGCATCCTCATACAGTGAAGTGAATTGGATCTTCTTTTTGTTGAAAATATCCACTTCAATCAGAATATATCTTCATGCAGTATTGTTGTTGAAGTGCATAGTGATCTCCTGGTTCTGCTCATTTCACTCAGCATCAGTTCGTGTAAGTCTCTCTAGGCATTTATGAAATCATCCTGCTGGTCATTTCTTACAGAACAATAATATTCCATAACATTCATATGCCAAATTTACCCATTCATTCATTTTCCAGTTTCTAGCCACTACAAAAAGGGCTGCCACAAATATTTTGGCACATACAGGTCCCTTTCCCTTCTTTAGTATTTCTTTGGGATATAAGCCTAGTAGTAGCACTGCTGGCAGTTTGATAACTTTTTGGGCATAATTCCAGATTGCTCTCCAGAATGGTTGGATTCATTCACAACTCCACCAACAATGCATCAGTGTCTCAGTTTTCCCACATCCCCTCACAACATTCATCATTATTTTTTCCTGTCATCTTAGACAATTTGACAGGTGTGTAGTGGTATCTCAGAGTTGTCTTAATTTGTATTTCTCTGATCAATAGTGATTAGGGTTTCCAGAAACTTGACCCATTAGGCTGGTTCTTTTATCTTGGCTGAGTTAACTGCTCATCATATTGTTACAATTGAGCCTGCAGAGAAACAATTGTTCCTGCTAAAACAATATCATCAGATATTAGAAGATTATGATATTAGAATCGTTAGAGTCTGGCCATTATACTGGACCCACTGATTTTAGATGGTATAGCTATTAAGATATACTTGGAGTAGAACTATAAATGGGTACTACATTCCCTGCCAAGTTAAAAGCAAATTGGATTTTATCCTCTTCCATTAAGGGAAATAGAAAAAAAGGCATTGGCCAAGTCTATCTCAGAATAGCATTGAGTAATTGTGGCCATCAGTTTAAGTCACAGTTACATCTGGCAGAGTGAGGGCAACAGTGTCTACATACCATACCTTTGATTGGGAAAAAAGGAAAAAAAAAAAACCTAAGTATTCTGTTTTACACACACACACACACACAAAAATTGGAATAAAAGGAGAAAAATGAGAAAGAAAAAAATTAAACAAGCTACAACAAAAAAGGTAAAAATACTAATGCAGTGACCCACATTCAGCCTCCATAGTTCTCTCTTTGAATGTGGATACTTCTTTCCATCATAAGTCTGCTGAAATCGTCTTGGATCACCTCATTGTTGAAAAGAGCCAAGTCTATCACAGTTGACCATCACATAATCTTGTTGTTGCTGTGTGCAGTGTTCTCTTGGTTCTGCTCAATTCACTCAACATCAGTTCATGTAAGTCTTTCCAGGCTTTTCTGAAATCAGCCTGCTCATCATTTCTTATAAAACAATAATATTCCATTATATTAATATACCATAACTTATTCAGCCATTCTACAACTGATGAACATTCAACCAGTTTCTTGCCATTACAAAAAGGGCTGCTAGAAACATTTTTGTACCTGAGGCTTATTTCTTTTTCTTTTTTAATGATCTCTTTGGGATACAAATTCAATAAATTCACTGCTGCAGCAAAGGGTATGCACAATTTTATAGCCTTTTGGGCATAGCTCCAAATTGTTCTTCAGAATGGTTGGATCAGTTCACAATTCCATCAACAATGTATTAGTGTCCCAGTTTTCCCACATTCCCTCCACATGTATTATTATTTTTCCTGACACCTTTGCCAATATAAGAAGCATGAAGTGGTATCTCAGAGTTTTCTTAATTTGCATTTCTCTAATCAGTGATTAAAAGCATTTTTTCATATGAGTAGAAATGGCTTTAATTTCTTTGTCTGAAAACTATCTATTCATATCCTCTGAGTATTTATCAATTGGAAAATGGCTTGTATTCTTAAAAAAATTCTAGTCAATTCTGTATATATTTTAGAAATTAGGCCTTTGCCAGAACCCTTAGATGCAAAATTTTCCTCCAGTTTTCTGCTTCCCTTCTCATCTTGTCTAGTCTTTGTTTGTACAAAAAGGTTTGAATTTAATATAATCAAAATTATCCATTTTACATTTCTTAATGTTCTCTAGTTCTTCTTTGGCCATAAATTCCTCCCTTCTCTACAGATCTATTTGCTTATAGTATCACTCTTTATCTTTTAATGATGAACCTATTTTGACCTTATCTTGGCATAGGGTGTTAGATGTTGGTCAGTGCTTAGTTTCTGCCATACTATTTTCTAGTTTTCCCAGCATTTTTTATCAAATGGTAAGTGCTTATCCTGAAACCATCTTTGAGTTTAGCAAACAAAAGATTACTGTGGTCACTAGCTATTTTTATTAGGAACCTAGCTTATTCCACTGATCCACTGCTCTCTTTTTTAGCCATACAAAATTGTTTTTATTACTTTATAATATAGTGTTACATCTGACACAACTAGGTCATCTTCATTTGCATTTTTCCTTAATTTCCTCAAAATTCTTGACCTTTGCTCTTTCAGATTTTTAAAAAAAAATTTTAGCTTTATAATTTCTTACAAATTTAATTGGCATGACACTAAGTAGATTAATTTAGGTAGAATTGTCATTTTTATTATATTAGCTTGGCCTACCTATGAGCACTTGATATTTTTCCAGTTGTTTACTTCTAATTTTATTTGTGTGAAAAGTATTTTGTAATTATTTTCATAAAATTCCTGACTTTATCTTGGCAGCAGATAGACTCCCAAATATGTTATATTATTTTTCTATCTCTTGCTGCTGGAATTTGTTGATAACATATAGAAATGTTAACGATTTATGTTGGTTTATTTTATATCCTCCAGCTTTGCTAAAGTTGTTGATTATTTTTAGTAATTTTTAAGTTGGTTCTCTAGGATTCTCTAAGTATATCATCATATCATCTACAAAGAGTGGTGATTTGGTTTCCTCATTACCTACTTTAATTCCTGCAATTTCTTTTTCTTCTCTTATTGCTAAAGCTAACATTTCTAATACAACATTGAATAGTAATGGTGATAATGGGCAACCTTGTTTCATTCCTGATCTTATTGGGAATGCTTCTAGTTTATCCCTATTACATATAGTGCTTGCTGCTTATTTTAGATAGATTTAATTATGATTTTAAAGAAAACTCAAATTTTCCTATGCTCTCTGGTGTTTTTAATAGGATTGGATATTGTATTTTGACAAATTTTCTGAATCTAATCTTCTAAAAACTGGAAATGGCAGATGACCATCAATTAGAAATGGCTAAACAATGGTATATGGCTGTATGGCTGTGAAGCAATACTACTGTGCTATAAGAAATGATGAGCCCAATGATTTGATTTTATTTGATTTTTTTTTTTACTTTTCCATTTAATAATGTTTTTTTCCCAATTATATGTAAATCTAGTCTTCTGTTATGGGCCAGAACTCTGTACTTGAAACAAGGATTCTTATAAGGTGCTAAGTCAGTGGAATTGATAAGACAATGGTTATCTAGTTTAGCATGGTTCTCTAGTTCAGTAAGATTGATTTAATCTTACAACAAATAATAGTTTCCTAGTGATATAATAATTGAGTTATACTCAGTATACTGCATATAAGTGGGGACAAACTCAGCCACATAGATTGATTTCATCTCCCACCTTTGTGATGTCTGGAGGCTGGAGCACAAGCTCTCAGACTGAGACAGACTTCAAGACAGAGACCGTCATGGTGATCTTTCTGCCTCCCCCACAGAAACCAAGACACATTCTTGAGGACCTCCAAAAAGCTAGCAGAAGCCTCAAGCAAGGAGACAAGACCTTGAAGGAGATAATAAAGAATTTGGACTTTAACACCTGGCTGTTCTCATGCTGAAACATGCTGAAACAAAGGCTGGTCCAAAGACTTCCAGAAAACCAACCAAAACACTACAGTTTTCTACATTCTTTTTTGTAACATTTTGAGTTCTAAATTTTTCCCTCTTCCTCCTTTCCCTTTTCCCAACCCAAAGCAGCAAGCAAGTTGATATAGGTTATACTTGTACAGTCATGTTAAATATATTTCCATATTAGTCATATTGTAAAAGAAAAATGAAAACAAAAGGAAAACGCCTCTATGAGAAAGAAAAAAAAAATTAGTGAAATAGTATGCTTTGACCTGCATTCAGCCTCCATAGTTCTTTATCTGGATATGGTTGGCATTTTCTATCACAAGACTGTTGGAATTGTCTTGGATCACTATATTGCTGAAGTTCAGTGATTTTAGAAAAACATGAAAAGACATGCTTGAAATAATGAAAAGCAAAATAAGCAGAATCACGTAAGAATACCAATATTGTTTTAAGAACAACTTTGAGCAAATAAGTTATTTTCATGACCCAATTAACTATATAGGGCCATATGAAGATATCATCTGCATTCAGAGAAATGTATAGAACACCTGTGTGTGCGCGCACACACACACACACACACACACACACACACACACACACACACACACACAGACTTATTTGTTAACCATCTCTAGGCTTGGAGGGAATTGAGGCGTTTGGAAATAGGAATCTAATGGAGGGTCTCCCTTGAAAAATTCACTTCTACACATCATGTTGGTTGCTGTACCATAGTGTGTGTGTGTGTGTGTGTGTGTGTGTGTGTGTGTGTGTGTGTGTGTGTGTGTTGAACTGAGAGATGACTATTTGTATGGCTCCAACATCTAATAGTTCTTGTATTTGCACAATGATTCTTCTCTCCCCACCTCACATTCTATATTACTTGAGTTGGACACCCACACATTCACACACATACACCTCAATTCTGAATTATCTTTTTAACGAGCTATTTACCTTACTTATTATTATCTTATTATCTTATTATTATTATTATTATTACTTATTATCTTACTTATTAACAAAACAATGCTTCCTCTTCTCTCCCAATCTTCTGGAGAAAGAAGCTTCCTGGACTGATGATTCTTTTCAGGACAGTGGTTTCTGAATATAAAACAGAGTATAATGGAGGCCATTCATTTGAGTAACCTCATAGTTATTAATACATCAATCGTGCTGAGCTACAATCATATCATCATGGGGCATATATCCATATGAATTCTCATAAAGCCTCAGATTGACTGCCTTCTGTCTCAGAGTGGAAATTGCTTCTGTGGGGTTGCACAGGAAAATTCTCCAGTGAGATGTTTGCTGACCACATAAAGCCATTCTAAATAAGAATTTGTTGTTCCAGTTCCACCCATATTAAGCAGGAAGAGATCAGTAAATAACTTCCCTAGGGCAATCCCTTCACCTATGCCTTTATCAATAAAAAGAACTATTCAGACTTCTAAAGAGTCTTCAGAATTTTGCTACTTCCTGCCTTTAATGCTAGTAAGCTTTTACTTTTTTTTTTTTTTTTTTTTTTTTTTTAATACAACGCATCTGTACCTCTCACAACAAATTGATGTTTTGCATGTCAGTGTTGATGATTATCAGGCAAATTCTGGTCATGACTAAATCTGTCACATGACTAAATCAGTCACATTTTCTAGTGCATCATCTTGCCAGTATCTCAAAAGACTCTTTAATCTAATTACTTAAGTTGCTAAGATATTCTCCCCATTTTAAAGACAAGGAAACTGAAGAATTTACATTTAATAGCTAATTAATCAAATACTATTGATTCTACCTCTGAAACATTTTTGTATCTCTCATACAAGCCACAACTTCTATATGTTTTATATCATTTTCATCTCTCTAGACTATTTTACATAGCACCTCTACTGGTTTCACCCCTCTAATTTATCTTTCACCTCTCTACCAGACTATTTTCCTTTTAGACTAGATAAATCTGTTGCTGGTGCCTCACAGTCCCAAACTAAATAATGATGACTGATTACCCACCAAATAAAATCCAAACACCTTGCTCAGGCATTCACCTCTAATCTAGAGCTATCCTCCTTTTCCAGTCTTACCTCATAAGATTCCCTTTTGCAAATTCTATGAACTAGGTAAACTAGACTAATTGTCATCCTACACACATGCTCTTTGCTACATATGCTCATGCTTCTCAGTAAATCTCAAATGACTTTTCCTTCTTTCCTGTTGAGTCTCTATCCATTCTTTAAATTTCAACGTAATGCTCCTTGCTAGAAATTTATCATTAATTCTTCTAGTTCTTTCCTCAATACTTTTTAGTGCTCTTTTTTAGTACTTCTCTTTGTACCTTTTTTTTAAAATTCCATTTTGTAGCCATTTTGACTAGACAAGTAATTCTAGTTTTTTGTAACTAGAGACAATGTTTTCTAAACTTTGTAAGTTTATAGATACACAGTCCTAAATTCATGGCTAACCTTCCTTCTTTGGATTTTTTTTGCTTTAGCACTTAAAGCTCCTTGTGGATCTGAGAAAATGCTAGATGTATAAAATAAAATAAAATCTACCCAGAGTTATTCTTTAAATAAATTTAAACAAGTAAATAATGTTAATGATGTAATTATGACTAAGCCACCTCAGTTTATCTTAATATCTGAATCAGAGCATCAATTGCCCTTGTACATTAGAAGTGATGTCATGTGCTAACTTAGGATAAGTGTATTGGTTTAGACTTCAAGTTTCCTCAGAATTTTTTTCCTAGTAAATTTATTTATTTTTAATACATATTGCTTTATGAATCATGTTGAGAGAAAAAAATCAGAACAAAGGGGAAATATTTAAAAAGATTAAAAAGATGATTAAAAAAACAGAATTCATGGTATCATCCTTTATTCCCAAATCATGTACCTATCTTGACCTTATTTTGCTATGAGTGTGAGATGTAGATCTATGCCAAGTTTCTAACATTATTTTCCAGTTTCCCCAACAATTTTTGTCAAATAGTGAGTTCTCATTCCAGAAGCTGAAGTTTGGGTATTTATCAAATACTAGGTTACTGTAACAGGCTTTGATTATTGTGTTGTCTGTATCTAATCAATTTCAATGATTCACCACACTATGTCTTAGCCCCGTACCAAATGGTTTTAATGACTGCTGCTTTATAATATAGTTTTAAGTTTGAATATTTTAAGCCACCATTCTTTATATTTTTTCATTAATTTCTTGATGTTCTTGAACTTTTGTTCTTTCAGGTGAATTTTATTATTTTTTCATAAAATTCATTTATTTAGTTTCATAAAATAATTTTTGGCAATTTTATTGGTATGGCAACAATTAGACCAATTCAGTATTGTCATTTTATTATATAAGTTCAGCCTAGTCATGATTAATTGATATTTTTCCAAGTGTTTAGATCTGACATTATTTGTGTGAGAAGTATTTTGTAATTATGTTCATATAGTTCGTGGGTTTTTCTTGGCAGATAGTTCCCCAAGTATTTTATTTTGTCTACAGTTATTTTAAATGAAATTTCGCTATCTCATGCTGATTGGCTTTGTCATTAATATATAGAAATGCTGATGATTTGTGTGAGCTTATTTTATATCCTGCAACTTTGCTAAAGCTGTGAATTGTTTCCAATAGGTTTCTGGATTATTTTGTTTCCTAAGATTTTGATGTGATTGCTATCTCAGTGTTCTTTTTTGGTCTTTGTTTGACTTGAGGCTGGGGAGGGGAGAAGGAGGGGGGGAAGGAAAGAAACAGAGAGAGAAACAGAGAGGGGGGAGAAAAGGAGGGAAGGTGAGGAAGAGAGAGAGAAAGAGAGAGAGAGAGAGAGAGAGAGAGAGAGAGAGAGAGAGAGAGAGAGAGAGAGAGAGAGAGAGAGAAGGAGAAGGAGATTTAATGCATCCATGAGAAAAGAGAATGTTTTCTCTGAAAACTTATCTTCAGCATATGAATTCTCCTGTTATTTGAAGAAAGACCTAGAGTAACTAGTACTTTTGTTTCTACCTATAAACTGCCTTGCTCTTTGGTTGTCACACAAACATGCAGGAATGTTTCATGTTGTCACTAAAACAAGAAGGGATTTGGAAAGCCTGGAAAGAGATAGGGAAATTGAGGTAAACATGCTAGCCTAATTGTCTTTTCACCCCCAAATCTTAGTCCTTAACATTCAATTTTTCTAGTCTCCATCTCCCATAGAACTAAATTTCCCCTAGCATAGCAATGTGCTTTTTTGTAAAATACTCTAATTTAATCCTTAATCTATCTTGTATTAAATTAAATTGTATCTCTTAAAGAGAATAAATTCTCATTCAGATTAATTTGTGTGAATCCAGAATGAATTAGAGAGTTGGTTTTTTTTGTTTGTTTTTGTTTTTGTTTTTGTTTTTGTTTTTGTTTTTTGTAATTTCAGATACATTAAACACTTTAAAACAAGAGTAACAAAGTGGTCTAAAGTAGGAAGCAGAGCATCGTTGAAAGAGCATTGGTATATTGGTTTCTTTGCTTTGTTTGAGCTCTTTGACCTTGGGCTAATCATCCTCTGACTCTGCTTCAGGCTTGTTTTTGGTTTAATTTCCTCTACAAAATGAAGGGCTAGAATTGAATTGTCTCTAAGTTATAAACTAGATCTAACATCTTATTACTAGATATTATCCTGAGGGTACTTGACTTAACAAAGAGCTGAAAGAATTGTGGTTAGTACATTTCTTGTATATAATTTTATGTGCTCACCCCCCCCCATACACACACAATAAATATTGCTATTTAGCATAACAGCTCCTGCTTCCATATACAATATAAGTCTTAAATGTGTTCACAAATTAATTGAAATATCATGCATTTATTATTGTTTTGGTCTACCCCACTGTAATTTCCATGCTCAAATATGACTGTTATTGATATAGGCCTGAAATTTTATTTTCTTACTGACTTTCTTCCTTTCCCTCACTTTTTGCCTATTAAGAAGAATTATTTTTACCATTTCTGAGATTCTAGAATCCAGAATAGGAATACTGCTTGAAAGGTGGTCAAAAGCATCTTAGTTAAGCTCTAATAATTCCATTCTATGAAATTTAGCATTTCAATTTCTAGAGTCCTAGACAAGCAAATTCCCTGTAGGGATGAAAAATGTTTCCGGGGAGTTGGGTACTCTGAGAAACTAGGGTTGATTTCTTTATATCCACACACACACACGTGTGTGTGTGTGTGTGTGTGTGTGTGTGTGTGTGTGTGTGTGTGTGTGTGACATATATATATATATATATATATATATATATATATATATATATACACACACACACAAGCTGTCAGATGGAAATATAAAATATCTATATAAATATAAACATGTAGATATATAGATATGGTTCCCCAAAATTGCTCTTGAAATTGAAAAAAAATTCCTTAAAGATCATTTATTGCAACCCTTCCATTTTACAGATGAACAAGTTGGAAACTAGAAAGATAAATTGTCTTCTCTAAGATTGGTAGCAAAGTCTAGAGGAGAACTCAGTTTTCTAAGTTTCAGGTTACAGATCTTTCCAATGTGAAACTCTTCCTCTGATGGGATGCCCACTTGGGATCTTATTCTTATGTTTTCTGATAATGGAAGAGATAATTGGAGATGCTGTAGCCCTCAATCCCAGTCATACTCCACTGATTTTTCTTCACTAAATGGTTGGAGAGAAGGAAGAAACTGGTAGAAGATGGAAGTGAGTTCCTAATGTGCATATTCCCCATGGGGGTCACCTTTATCATAGATGTTGAATCACTTAATCATTTAATAATATTTAAAACTCAAAGATATTGTCCTGGCCTAACTACAGATCCCATGAGTCTTTTTCACCAAATTAATTAACAGTGTTAGAGGTAAGAGGACCACACAATGAGTCCAGAAGTATTCATTCCCCTGTTTACTTTCTCAAGAGAAAGAAACTGAAAATTCATATTTCATTACAAGGGTACTGATTACTGCTTCCTGCCCCAGTACACAAAGTGTTATAATAGAGCCCATTCTGGAAATAGAGAGGTTATTGGGTTTTGTGTAATCCTGAAGCTGACAGGGATCAGCCCAACATTTGGAGAGAAACTACTAGTGTCATATATTCCCAATACTGGAGTAACATTGATTTTCCCTATTAAAACAGTGGTAGTAACAATTATACAACATTGAAATCCCATTGTTTTCCCTGGTTTCCCTAAGGATATTTGGAAATTTCCTTTCCTTTCTTTTCTTTTACCTTCCAAATTAAATTTTTATCTTCATACTGTGGCAGTGCATTTTTCCCCATGGTCAGAGCAAAACTTGCCAAAAATAAGAAGTTTAAGAATAATGACTTATGGGTTGGTAAAAAAAAAATATATATATATATATAATATATATATATATATATATATATATATATGTATATATATGTATGTATATATATATGTATATGTATATGTATATGTATACATATATATATATGTGTATATATATGTATATATATGTGTGTATATATACATATACACACACATATATGTATTTGCTACAACTTTGAAAATAATAAGATAAAATGTTTGTTTGTCTTTAAATAAAAAGCTTTACTGCTGCAATATTTATAGTACTTCCCTTCTAGTTCTAGTCTTCAATGATTCTCATGGCAAGAATTACACATTCTCAGGGTAGTCTTAAATCAGCTTGCACCAATTTATGAGAGCCAATTTTAATTGTTTTATTGTCACCTTCTATAACCCAGACATAGGCATTGCCACAAATCAAGGCTTGGCTTATTAGTTTGCTGACTAAAAAATAATGGGAGGAATGTTGATAATGTAGTTTAACTTTAAATTATGTATTCTTGTACATTATTTTGGGGATTTTGTGATTGTTTTTGTCATTGTTCTTATTTTTTTTCCAGAATGTGGTTTGTTAAACACTTACCAGCACATCACTGACTTATACCATAATTAGAGCAAAATACCACTGGATAGGTAGCCAGGAGTTTTGAGTACTGTTTTTGGATTTACTGGTAACACTTTGTATGTTACATTGGTCATTTTTTTTCTTTTCAAAGTCTCATTTTAAATTTCATAAGAAATAAGAGTTTAGTTCTAGGTAATCTCTAAGGTCCTTTCCAACTTGAAATCTATGACTGAATTTACTGATCATTTATGAAAAATAATAAGTAATTTAGTCAAATAGCTATCTGACCTGTCATATATGATTTTTAATCAGTATTTTTGTTGTATATAAATAATGCGGTCTATTATTGAATTATATTATTTTATCATCAGTTATTTATACACACATTGAAACAGCTTAAATTGCATAGCTTTTAATAAAGTTTAATTTCATATCAGGATTCTTGTTTTAATACTTAACTTTCAGGATCAAATATTTTATAATTTTTTCTGTTCTAACAGTATTATGTGTCAGAGTAGAGTATTTCTTAGAATCATGATTTCTATTCAATATAAACTTATAGAGTTGGAAGGGATCTTAGGAATTAAATTTAATAAACATCAGCAACTTGCTATGTGATAATCACTGGAGACATAAAGATAAGATGTATGTACTGTTTTTAAGATAATCTACAAGAAAATGGGAAGGGGAAACTTATTCACAAATAATGAATGTAAGAGAAAAGTATGAAAAATATGATGGACTGAAAGAAAAATCTCTGAGATTCTAGGCAAAATATTGGGAAAATTTGAAGAATAGAATTTGCATAGCTCAGTTAGTCAAGGAAGGCTTCATAGAGTTTATCTATGGCTTTGAAAGGAATGGGAATTCAAACAAAATGAGGAATCAATTTAAGGTTTGAGGGAATATTATAAGAAAGACTATGGAGATGGTAAAGAACAAGATGATGACATTTCCCCAATGAGTTTGTGGAAAGCATACTATCCACAGACTAGAAGATTCAAGTATTTGCATAATCTGGCTCTAACTTCTTTAACTATTCTCCTTCACATTATATATATTATAGTAGAGTAAATTAGAACCAGATAATGGAGATTCTTGAATCCCAAAATCAAGAGTTTATATTTAATTCAGTAGATAATGGGGAGCCACTGAATGTCTTTTAATGGAAGACTGATGTGATCTGAGATAGTCTTAACACCTTCCAGCCTAACTGTACAAATGAAGAAACTGGGACATCAAATTTTTTAATGACTAGCAGAACTGGGATTAGAACACAGGCCTCCCAAGATTTAATCTGAAGAATTTTCCATTATATCACAGAGGCTCCCAGATTTTATGGGATAGAGAGTTTTAGTGAATGAAGAAAAGGCTTATTTCTCTGGAAGCAGAGATTTTGGTTTTCTCAGTGTTGAGATGAGTATTTATAAATATAAAATATTTATATGTACATATAATATTTATAAATATTAACTGATGTTATCAGTTATAGCATGACATTTCAAGACACATAGAAATCACTCTATTCCTATTGAAACCCACTCCTTTCAGTCTCATTGAATGTTGGAATACATAGGAGCTGTTGCAGATACACAGGAGCCACCTGACAGTGGCTGCTAGAGATCCAATCCAGAATGGATCTCCTTTTATGAGAGGATGATACAAGGAAAATGAGAGGCAGTTGCTGTTCTCTGACCTCTCTCCTCTTCCCTCTGCCTCCAATTTAGTTCATTGCCAGTCCACAACACCTGTGTCAGCAAAGCTGTCTTGCAACTCCTTCATATGTTATGATTCATAGCTGTGGAGGCCCTTGGAGAATTGACCTGTCCCTTAACAATTCTTCATTTTTTGTTTTTTTGCTGTTATTCACCCCCCACACAACATGGTCTGCAAACTGAGGAACGCAAGCAGCACTATCACTTCTGGATGGTTGTAGCAGGTGTTGATCGAGGAAAACTCAAGTGAAGAATAGGATTGTAGTCAGAACAGGCATTTAAATTTATCATCAGTCTCCCAGCTTGGCCCTTTGATATGTTGGCCCTTTAAATTACCCTGACTAAAAGTCTTACTGGGACTCTTCTTTCTTAACTCTTGAAGGTTCCTTCTCAAGAACAGCTCTGGTTCTTCTTGTCATTCTTGCCCCACGTTCAGGTGCCATATGTTGGAATGCATGGGAGCCACCTGACTGGGTGCTGGAGATCCAACCCAGAATGGATCCCCTCTTGTGAGAGGATGATACAAGGAAACTTAGAGGCAGTTGCTGTTCTCTGAACTCTCTGACTGAGTGGCCATTGCATTGCCTGACCTCTCTCCTCTTCCCTCTGACTCCAATTTATCCTGTGTCAGCAAAGGCTGTCTTGCAACTCCCTCTGATGATGATTCACAACTGTGGAGGCTCTTGGAGAAGTAGCCTGTCCCTTAACAATTGAGTTTTAGAAGACAAGGAGAGAGATAGAAGAGAAAGAAACAAAAGTAATATTATAAGATAGTTAGGGAGAATTATTATAGACTCTCTCAATATCAGAAATTGAGAAGAAAATCATCTGCAAAATAAGCAGAATCAGGCAAAGAATTTACATTATGGACACTGTAATGTGAAGAGAAACAGTTTTGAAAGACCTGATCAGTTCACTAACCAATAATGACTTCGTAGTATTGACAGTGAACCATGCCTTCTATAAGTGGTGGATGATTAGTATAGAATGAAGGATACATTTTCAAATATTACCAGAATGTTGATTTATCTTACCTAATTGCATTTTTTAATCACAAAAGAAGACTCTATGGAGAAAAGAGTATGGGAGAAGGGACATGAAAAAGCATTCTAAATTTTTTAAGGGAATTAATAAAATGTTTTTTACCTAAACAATTGCAATGTTCCTTTCATTTACCTTTTCCTCTGGTGAGATCATTGTATCAGGACCTTTGACTTTGCTGCAGTGACACAATTACTTTTTAGACTAACTCAGAACTCCTTGATCTCTCTATGGGTTGCTCTTTTGCATTTGCTTCCATGAGGTAGCTAGGTATAGAGTTCAGCAATCTACTGCCCGCTGGCCAAATCTGACCCACTTGTTTTTGTATAGCTCAAGCTAAGAATAATTTCTACATTTTTAATGGTTTAAGAAATCTAACGAAGATTAAGATATTATAATACATGAAAATTATATGAAATTCAAATTTCATTGTCCATAAAGAACAGATTTATGGGAACTCAGATTTTTATTCATTTAGATATTGTCTATAGTTGTTTTGATGCTACAGTGACAGAGCTGAGTAGTTGATGTGACACATCACTTCAAATGGTTGCGCATAATTATAACTCTACAGCCTTTTTTGAGCATCACAAATGTTATCATACTGTGTCATTTTCTTTTATTACTAGCATATACTTATCCTGTCAAAATAAGAGAAGGGGTTGGGAAGCATTATTATAATTTTTTGAGTTCAGGCCAAAATTGAAATTTTTTTGAATGTGAAAAACTGTCTTCTATCACTATAATTGAATATTTTAAAAATAATTTTTGGGCATACTTAATAATGTTTCGTAATGAATTTAACATAAAATTTCAAAGCAAAATAGTGAAACTTATACTATGACATATTCAATTTAACAACAAAGATTGAATTCCAAGTCATGTCAAGTTGCTTAATATAATTCTTGTGTTGTCAGAATTTAAAATACGAAGTGAGATTTCCCTTCCTATACATGTTTGCATCAGATATATTTTCCAAGTTAAAGTTACAATTCATTTACAGTTTTTACTTTACTATAACACCTAGTAAAATGTTGTGTATATACACACGTGTGTATGTGTAAATTTTAATTTTTATTCTACTACAAATATGGAAATATCCATTTGAGGTTCAGATTTAAAAATAAACTTAAAAACAAATATATTTATAATATGTGTGCCATTATACTATATACCATGGAAGATTTAGATAGTAAAATATAGTCTCTGCTTCCATGAGTTTTACTGTCCAGCAGATTTTATATAAAGTATAATAGAAGCAAATACCAAATGTCATGAGTATGTCAATCTTTCCCTTATCTAATGTTTTCCCACAGGGCTCTATGGGAAGGATGCTCACCGAAGTGGAGGCCCTGATCTTCATAACTTCATTTCATCTGGATTTGTTACATTAGGAAGAGGACACACAAAGGGTACAGTGGAAACCATTTTTTACTAAATACAAAAATTGGCTAGAGAAAGTCACTCTGAAACACTGAGGATGGTTAGGAGGCCAGACAATTGCCCTGGACAGGAATGATTAGGTTACTCTGTTTATGATTATTTCTGATGATTTAGGGTGCTTTTAACACAGCTTCCCAGAATGTAGAGGGTATGTGATATTAGGGGACATAATCCCTGAGTTGGGATAGGATAAGCAAAACAGACACACACTATTCACCTTTGGTTAGGGAGCTTGCGGGGCAAGAGGTGGGGAACAGGATAAGCAAAGTATCTGTAGTATTTGCAAAGCAGATTTCTCTTTTTTTCTTATTTCCTTTCTAAACTAACATTTTCTATACTGATTTCTATATTCTGTATGAATTACAAGTATGAATTATGAGTTTTATTCTGTAAACAGTCCAGCATTTACAGTATGTGTAGTATATACAGTATGTATATCTTGTATCTTGTGCAATATAGGCACAAACCTAGATGTTAACTTGTCTCTAAAGCTACAAGATGGACCTTTTAGAGAAAGAGCCTGTTTGTGATATAGCTGATGTTGGCTTGCTGAGCATCTGTGAAGGGAGATGTGAAATCCTGCTTGTTTACATTTTCTATTTTATCAGAGTCATAATAGTGTTGTGAGAATTCTGTTACTATAGGAGTAATCTGGTTCAAATCCATCTGATTACTTTTCTAACAATCTGTAAAGTTATACAGAACCAATGTGAAATATATGCAGAAATATTTCCCTGTCTTCCTCTGGCTGATATGTCTTTTGTTCCATGAGTGAAAAAAGACAATTTGTAATATTTCTTACATTCCATGCACTTTAAAAAAAAGAATTCTCCATGCATTGTTAATTCTATAGAGAAGAAAAATAATCTGTATGGTGTATGTGTTTCTCTGTTGTGTCTGTGTGTATCTAAATAAAGCTTATCAAGGATACAGGTGATACTTGTGAATACAGAGAGTTACAGGCCAGCACCAAGAACCTGAGAGTCCTGTTTATACACGCAAACCCCTGGCTTCCACATATCCTCCTTCATCTGTTGAAATCTGAGGCACAAATCTGAGTTGTCAAAAAAAACTTGGCGCCAAGCTGAATTCTTCTCTTTTTAAAAAAAATTGCAAGGGTAGCTGTGGAAGATGGAAGATAGAAAATAATATGCAATAAGTAGAACATCCTTGAATAAACAATCTAAGTCATACTTTGGCACAAATATTAATATCATTTCCTACCTAATGAATCTTTTTTCTTACCTCTTCCCCTTATGTGTGCATATGAAAATATTAATACATATATATGTATATATTCTCTTTGTCCTTTCTTAATCCATTTTTTCTTCTCCCCTGTCTGTCCATAGTGCTCATGAATGTCATTTAGCCCTTCTATGGCATTCAGGGTTAAAGATGTTGCTGATTTCAGTTCTACAATAAAACTCCATTGGCCTACCCCATACCCTTTAATGACCCATAATTTATATGATGAAATTAAATTCCCCCAATAGTCTAGGTTAACCACAAACCAAACATTGATGTTCCTTGCAATTTAAGGCATAGAAACATTACTCTGGAAGATTTGGGCCATTTTTTTTCAAAAAGCATCATTTTATTGGTACCAAAGAAGATTACATAAACAAAAATATATAATGCTATAGTCATGCTTCATGTTCTACAAAAATTCCTTACAGGTAAATCCAACTTGTCACAAGATCCACTGAGCCTCCATGCTACCATAGATAGACCACAAAACAAATCTGACATTTGCTAATTTTTCATTTCTGTTGAAAAATATTATAAGTTTTAAGAAGTGGAACAATATAGCTGCAACTGACCAAATGTGCCAATGTAATTTTTTTCTCTTCCCAGATGCCTCTAGTGTTGCCTCATACTAACAATAATGGCATATCCAGGTAATTTAGGCATGTTAAGTTCCTCAGACAGTATTGATCTACCAACTACCCCAGTGCACTCACTAGCTTCTTGAGGTGCCAAGAATTCCATACCCCCCGGGAGTTTATAAATAAATTTGTACTTCTTTTCTCTTCTTTCTCTTAGTCTTTTCTGTTTTCACCAAGAAGGTCATATGAAAATTATTACTCAGTCATGATCTTCTGGGTTGAAGAGGATATCAGTTCTAAACTAGGATGTTTTCCCTTTCTACATTACACCCTATCAACTTTTCACTCATTCATAAGATTATACTTTGGAGGAAGTATCCCCAGAAAAAGTCATATTCTGTACTAATCCACTTCAAATATTTAAATATATGAAATAAAGATTAAATAAACATCAAAGTCTTTAAAAGTCAGTTAAGTCAAAAAGGAAATCGTAGAGTAAATATAGTAATGATAGAGGGATTAGAAGTGAAAAGGAACAATTTTTGTCCTTTTATCTTGCTCATACTAGAGAGCTAATTTTCATTTGTATTTATATTGATTTCTATTTATATGAGACTTAGGTCTTTTTTGAAAAAAATAACAATATAGTAGAATTACCTTAGATTCAGTATCACTTTTAAAAATTCTAGAAACTTCAGCATTATTCACATATAATCTTAGCTTGCAAATATTCCATTTGGGTCAGCTCTTCCTTGAAACTAAGGAAAAACACCACAAATGAACTGACTGCCTGTAGTGTCCTCTGGAAGTCCCTGTTTGTGTGCCAAAATGTAATGTCCAGACTAGCTCTCTGGGGGATCTCTAGACCACCTTTGATAATTAGTGGAACAGTGAAGGAGACAGGAGAGCCACCACGAGGATGGTCAAGGATGGAGTCTATCATCTCCAGTCCTCTCAGCCTTTAAATACCTCAGTATGATTACATCATTACAGCACACTAATTATGTGTGAACTAGAGAACTATTATCTCTCAATCACACTGAGAAAGTGCTAACTATAAGCACCTTTCTGTAAGTATCCTTTGCTTCAAGTAGGACATCTTGATTTCTCAGGAAGGAAGGTGGGCACCAAAGGGGAATGGGGAGCCAAACCAGATATTGTTAGCCGATTTCCTCTGAGTTGAAGGGTCTTATACCTTACCCAGAGTTTCCCCACTATCTGCAGCCCTCTACAATGCCAAGAAAAATGAAGGACACCTTCTTTAGTGCTTTTGAATGACCATGAAGTGCTTTTCATAGCAGAATGACCCTAATTCCCTTTTAATGTTTCTCAGGGAATATGTACATGGCACCATAAATCAACTGGCCAGTTCATTCAAGTTAAAGACAAAGGCAGGAAGATATGTTATACTGTCATAATATGAAGTGACAGAGGAAGAACAGGCTTCAAGTGTCATAGACTAAACCCCAAAATCCTTTCATAGGTGAATAAAACTATATAAATGATTAAATTAAAGAATTTAATATAAACAAGGAAAAGAAAAATAAATAAAAGAGTATTTCAGTGAAGAATAACGTATGCTTCTATAATGGGAAATGGTAATTTTACAATGAATCTAAATAGACAGGATTTTGTGAACAAGGAACTCTTTCTTCTTAAAGAGTCTATGGTCAACAATATGTCTCAAAAAAAATAAAATAAAACATGATTTTTAAAAGCAATTCACAGTCAAGAAATAGAAAGAGGAAAAATGAAAACAAACAAAAGTTGGATAGGAAAAGAGAAGAGGAAATTTTGAAATAATCACTAAATTAATGGGGATAGAAGTAAAAAAGGAAAAGGAGAATTAGATAACTAAATGAATGAAAAAAAATCATTGAATTAAGAAAAATTCTAAAGCTATTGAAAAAGTTGATAAACAGGAGGAAATGAGTAAAGAAGGAAACAAAAGAGAATTTGTGGGAAAGGATAGCATCAAAGTAAATTAAGCAAAATTGATCTTTGGGGCAAAATACTAATATAACAATAGCAAAGTGCTAACTAAGGGGAAGAAAAAAATTAAAATTACTAAAAATAGAATTGGACAAAAAGATAAATAACTTATATGAAATTAAATATAAATAATTTGTATAGTACAATAAAAAGAGATTAACAGACTGTGTAAAAAAATAAAACTTGGCAACCTTTGCAACAAAAATGCAAATACATACATAGAATAAAAATAAAGGGTTGGAATAAATTTACTATTTGAATTTGAAAAAAAACAGAAATTATAATCATGTTATTATACAAAACCCCAGAAGTTCACAAAAATCATAGACAATAAGCCATTATTAGTATTAAATATGTATTCTCCAAATGGCATGGCATCTCAAAACATGAAGGAAAATTAACTGAATTGTTACAAGATAAAAAACAACACAATAATAGGAAATTGTCCAGTTATGTACATTATGTACAAAATTACATATATAGTACCATCACCATCCTACCTCCTCTCCCCCCCATCCACTGCTAAAATGAATGTCATGCAATAGGACTGTGATGTAAGAAACTACAAGCATTAAAGCCATTGTTGTAGGGACCAAAGATATAGTACAATTTCTTATTAGTTGATAACATTATAGTTTGCTTAGAAAAATCTAAGGTATCAGTAAAGATACAAATGGAGAAAATATATAGCTTTAGGAAAATTGTAATTACAAAATAATTTCACAAAAAATATCATTTCTATATCATAATAACAAAACCCAATGAAATCTAACAAAAAGGAAAATCCATTTCAAATTAACTACAAAATGCACAGAATATTTTGAAATAACTCTCTGAATACACAAGCAATACTTTTATTACAAAATGTCCCTTCAAGAAATAAAGAACATATTTAATATTTAGAGTTATATTTAGTGTTCATGGATGGACCATGAAAATATAATCACAATTATAATACTATAAATATAATTTGTGCATTTAAACCATCAAACCCAAAATAATTATTTTACTAAGTTAAGTATTATTACAAAATTCATTTGGATTACAAAAGATATAGAACATCTAGAAATATAATTTAAAATAAGATTGAAAGGTGAATAGCAGTTTTAGACTTTGATATATTATAAAACATCATCCATCAAACTGTTTGATACAGTTAAAAATAGAGAAGTACCTCAGGAGAAAAGACTAGATAAGGAAGAAGCAGATATAATGAAATTCAATATTCCAGTGTTTGAAAAACCTAAACACATACACACATACATAAAATTAGGGAAAAATTCCTATTTTATAAGAACTATGGGTCAACTGGAAAGAAGTCTGGCATAAATTATGCTTATACCAACATCATATACAGCATTTCATGATTAATTCATAAGGTACAAATGCTTTCCTTAAAATGGAAGAGAAATACTTTCCACAGACTTAATCAATGAATTCTTAACCAAATAATGGATAAATACAATAACACAAGATAAAATAGATAACTTGTTTACAAGAAATCGAAAAAAATTTGCTCAAACAAAATGAATACATCCGGGATTATATGGTAAAGATTGGGAAAGGTTTTTTTTTCTTTGTTTTTTTATTTTTTTGTTTTTTTTTTAATCAAGAATCTCAGAAAATTATTTGATATTTAAGATAAACAATTAAATATACAATATATAAGCAATAGCAATATAAGTATATATATATATACACAAATATACATATATATGTATATATACATATGAGCAACTGTCATTCAGAATAAACAAATCATCAAAGAATATGAAGAATAGTTCTTGAAAGAATTGCAAACTGTTAACACAGTATGAAGATGATTTAAATCATGAATAATGAAAGAAATATGAATCATTACAACCTTAACATTTCACCTCGCACCCAGAAAAAAATTGTCTAAAAAGACAAGACTGCAATCGTCGATTTCAGAGGATTATGAAAGCATAGATAAATTAGCATGTTATTGATGAAAAAATATATGATTATTGCAAATATTCTGATAATAAATTATTAATTGTATAAATAAAATGACTAAAACACTCAAACTGTTTGACCCAGATACTCTACTGGATACAATTATAGTATCATCATCACCATCCTACTTCCTCTCCCCCCCATCAACTGGTAAAATGAATGTCATGCAATAGGACTGTGATGTAAGAAACTACAAGCATTATAAATATAGAGAAAAGACCAGATATGAAGTGATGTGAATAGATCCAGAAAAATGAATGTAAAGATCAACAAGCATCAAACAATTCATAGTAAATATTATAGAAGTATAAAGAACAAACTTGTTCCAAAAATAAGAGCTATGGGAAGACATCTTCCCTACTCCTTTGCAGAGATCAATGAAACATTACATATAAAGTCAGGTTTCTTTGTTTTTTCCTATCTGCTAATAGGTTTTCCTGATTTTTAAAAATTATTTCCATTTTTTACTTTAAAGTTTTTTTCATTACAAGAGACGCAAGGGACATTAGAGTTGCATTTTCATCACAAGATCATCTCTTGTAGGAAATGAGAGGAGGGAATTGATGTATGTATGTGTGTATATATATATATATATATATATATATATATATATATATACATATATATATATATATATATATATATATATATATATATATATATATATATATATATATATAAGATAAGTCATAAATAAAGTCCATAAAATTATGAAAGGTTCAATTGTACCTTCAATTCATAGATAAAATTGTAAAAAAGTAAATACACTGTAGGTACTGACTAATAGTGGTGGCAATTGGCTTCTCCAGGCAAAGACCTAAAGGAGAGATAGTAAAACCTTTTCAACCCTTCAATGTTTCACTGATCTGTAAATTCTGAACTTGGAAGATATGATTTAATGTACTTTATATTCTGTCAAGTCCAAAAATCCAATCTGTACTCTCAATACATACAATTATATAATTTCTTCATTAACAATACATGGTGGGAAACAGGGAAAGTTAGACATATATATATTTAGTTATTTCAGTTATATTCAACTCCTCCTTTGGGGTTTTCTTTTCAAAATTACTGAAATGGTTTGGTATTTCCTTCTCCAGGTTATATTAGAGATGAGGAAATTGAGGTAAACAGTTATACATGGCTTGCTTAGAGTCACACTACTAGTAAGTGTCTGAGGCCAGGAAGATGAATCCTCCTCAGTCCAGATCTGGTGTAACCTAGCTACCTCTTACTGCTTAACTGCTCTTTTTTATTAATATTTATTGAGCACCTGCTATGTGCCAAGTACTATGCTAGGCACAGGAGTTTAAGTGCAAAGAATGAAACTATTTCTACTTGCCATGATCTTATATTACTAATTATCTTTGGCAAGGTAATTTAATTTCTCTATGTTAAAGGGAGTGGATGAGATGGTTTCTAATGTCCCTTGCAACCCTAAATCCATTATCTGAACTGGCCAGTTGGTGATGGCTCTGGAAGAGACAGTGAGACTGGGGATTTTGCACAGTGCTCCCTCTCTTAAATTCAATTCATTTGCAAGTCATGGCATCACCTTCCTGATGTAAAAGTCCTCTTCAAGAAGGAAGGACAAACAACAATTGTAAGTGCCTACTGCTGACCCCTGAGAACTCAACTGGCCAGTTCCTGTTGGGCAATGAAATGCCTTCCTTTGCTCTTCCCACACTTCCTTCTTCTCTTCTCCTACTCTCCCCCTGTCTACATAGGATGTTACCTCTTACCTTCAGGTACTCTGTCCAAAGGAATGTAAATTTTAATCACTAAAACCTCACAAAATATTGTGGGTTTTATGGACTAGGATCATGACTTGACCATGTCAGTCACTCTGGCTTTCATTGATTGGCCAGCAAAAGGTCCCACCTCATTTGATCATTGTTAGGGCGCTGATGGGTCAGAGTGAGTATAAATAGTAATTGATTCTGTTTTAGCCAGAATACTGAAGGGTCTTCCCCTTCCATACTGATTTTTTTTTTGACGAGGTAAAAGTGGCCTTTTTTTTCATTTATTACCTATAGGGCCTCTTCCAAAAAAAAGCCAAAATGTCTTTTTAAGAAAAGATGCAGAAATTAATCATGGAAACTAAGGCTTTGGGGTACACTCACACATGTGTGTATTGGTACAGGATTATAGACCGAGAGTTGAAAGCAGCTCAATTTATGGGAGAGGAAAAAACTATTCAAGGTATGTGTTGTTGAATTATTTCAGTTGTTCCCAATTCTTTATTGATCCCGCTTTGGGAGATTTCTCGATAAAATTATTGAAATTTGCTATTTCCTTCTTTAGCTCATTTTACCAATGAAGAACTGAAGCAAATAGGGATAACTGACTTACACAGCTAGTCTGTGTCTGAGGCCATATGAAGATGAATTTTTCCAACTCCAGTCCCATTGCTTTATCCACTGTACCACAGTTGCCCAAACTTATTGTTCGGTTATGTTTCACTCTTGGTGATACTCATTGGAGTTTTCTTTCCTACTCCTACTCTTGCTCATTTTGCAGATGGAGAAAACTAAGGAAAAGTAGATTAAGTGGCTTATCCTAGGTCATGTAGCTAGCTTGTGTCTGAGGCCAAATATGACCTGAGTCCAGGCTCAATAGTGTATGTATCTCGTGTGCCAACTGGCTGCCCATTCAAAGGATAGAGCTTCTTAAAGCATTATTCAAAAGAGAATTATTTTTCAATTGGGAGAGAATGACAGAAGCCATTTTATTACAAGAAATCTGACCAGTCATTTTGTAGTTATATAGTTCATCTCTAAAAGAACCTTCCCTATCTACAAATATCAAACTTCTACTCCTAAGTCAATTTTTGTGGTGTCTGAAATTTCATCCTTATAGATGTTTTTTGTTTGTTTGTTTGTTTGGGGGTAAAAATAATGATGTAATATTTTTCTCACAACTTAGTTTACAGAATAAATCTGTCATAGGTGCTAGGCTAGTAAATTCTGGCCTAAAGGAAGATTTCTAATAAATTACATAGATCTTCTTGTAAGGACTTATTTGAAAAATTGGACATAAATTACAGGCTGAAAAGAAATCAATGGGTTATGAATGACACAGATTTCAAGAGTAGTCACATAAATGAGATCATCACTCACTGAAGTAATGAAATGTATATATATATATATATATATATATATATATATATATATATATATATCAAAATATATTCACATACATAGATACCTTTTTATATCTTGTTGAAGTTAACAAAGTACTTTCCTTACTAGTTGTATGTATTTAAGTAAGTTTTTTTTTTTTGTTGTTGTTTTTATCTTTACTAAGCCTCAAGTTTGTCAAGTTCCAGGGGTGAGGTTCAATAGCCTCTAAGATCTCTTTCAGCTTTATTTTGTGATAGAACGAATAATGGCACTACTGGGTCAAAAGGTGTGCAGAGTTTTATAAAAGCCCTTTGGGCTAGTTCCAGATTGCTCTGCAGAATGGTTGGAGCATTGCACAATGCTACCAATAATGCATTACTGTCCAAGTTTTTCCACATTCCCTCCAATATTTATCATTACGCTTTCCTGTCACCTTAGCCAATTGGAGATGTTTGAGGTGGTACCACAGAGTTGTTTTAATTTGCATTTCTCTAATTGATAGTGACTTAAAGCATTTTTTCATATACCTTTATTTTCATCGTCTGAAAATTAGTCATACCCTTTGACCATTTATCAATTTGGGGAATGAATTGTATTCTTATAAATTTGATACAGTTTTTTTTTTTTATGTATTTTAGAAAAGAGACCTTTATCAGAAATACTCTCTATAAAGATTTTCCCCAGCTTTGTACTTCTTTTTTAATCTTATTTCTGTTGGGATTTTTGTGCAAAAACTTTTTAATTTAATGTAATCAAAATTGTCCATTTTGCCTTTAATAATTTTCTCTACTTGTTCTTTAATCATAAATGTCTCCCTTCTCCAAAGATCTGATAGGTAAATTACCTCTTGTTCTCCTAATTTGTTAGTGATATCATCCTTTATGCCCAAATCACATATCCATTTTGAACTTATTTTGGTATGTGTGAGAGATGTAAGTTATGTGTGTATTATTTTCAGATCTTGCAACTTTGTTAAAGCTGTGAATTGTTTTCAGTAGATTTTTGGATGATTTTTTTTAGGCTTCTCTAAATATAATCATCATACCATCTGCAAAGAGTGATAGTTTTATTTCCTCATTTCCTAATTCCTTTAATTTCTTTTTCTTTTCATATTGCTAAAACCGATATTTCTAGTGGTGATAATGGGCATTCTTGTTTCACCGCTGATTTTATTGAGAATGCATCCAGCTTTTTTCTATTACAAATAATGCTTCCTGTAGGTTTTAATTAGATACTGCTTATGATTTCAAGGAAAGCTTCCTTTATATGTTTCTATTGTTTTTAAGGGAATGTATGCTGTATTTTTTCAAAAGCTTTTTCTGCATGTATTGAGATTATTATATATTTTTGTTGATTTTGTTATTGGTATGGTTGATTATGGTAATAGTTTTTTGGATATTGAATCAGCCCTGCATTCCTAGTATGAAACCCACTTGTTCATAGTGTATTATCCTGTTGATAAGTTTTTGTAATCACTTTGCTAATATTTTTATTTAAAATTTTGCATCAATATTCCTTAGGGAGTTTGTTCTATACTTTTCTTTTTCTGTTTTGGCCCTTCCTGGTTTAGGTATCAGTGCCATATTTGTGTCCTAAAAGTAATTTGACAGTACTCCTTCTTCACCTATTTTTCCCATATACTTTACATAGTATTGGAATTAATTGTTCTCTAAATGTTTGGTAAAATGCACTTGTGCATTTATCTGGCTCTGGAGTTTTTTTGTTTGTTTGTTTGTTTTTTAATTAGGGAGTTCATTAATAACCTGTTCAATTGCTTTTTCTAAAGAGGGACTTTTTAAAAATAGTTTTTATTTGCCAGATATGTGCATGGGTAATTTTACAACATTGACAATTGCCAAACCTTTTGTTCTGATTTTTCCCCTCCTCCCCCCTCCCAGATGACAGGTTGACCAATACATGCTAAATATGTTAAAGTATAAATTAAATACAATTTATGTATACATGTCCAAACAGTTGTTTTGCTGCACAAAAAGAATTGGACTTTGAAATAGTGTACAATTAGCCATGTGAAGGAAATCCAAAATGCAGGTGGGCAAAAATAGAGGGATTGAGAATTCTATGTAGTGGTTTATAGTCATCTCCCAGAGTTCTTTTGCTGGGTGTAGCTGGTTCAGTTCATTACAGCTCTATTGGAAGTGATTTGGTTCATCTCATTGTTGAAAATGGACATATCCATCAGAATTGATCATCATATAGTATTGTTGTTGAAGTGTACAACAATCTCCTGGTCCTACTCATTTCACCCACCATCGATTCATGTAAGTCTCTCCAGGCCTTTCTGAAATCATCCTGTTGGTCATTTCTTACAGAACAATAATATTCCACAATATTCATATATCACAATTTATTCAGCCATTCTCCAATTGATGGGCATCGACGTAGTTTCCAGTTTCTGGCCACTACAAAGAGGGCTGCCACAAACATACTTGCACACACAGATCTCTTTCCTTCTTTAAGATCTCTTTGTGATATAAGCCCAGTAGTAACACTGCTGGGTCAAAGAGTATGTACAGTTTGATAACTTTTTGAGCATAGTTCTAAATTGCTATTCCAGAATGGCTGGATTTTTTCACAATTCCACCAACAATGTATCTGTGTCCCTGTTTTCCCACATCCCCTCCAATATTCTGCATTATCTTTCCCTGTCATTCTAGCCAATCTGACAGGTGTGTAGTGATATCTCAGAGTTGTCTTAATTTGCATTTCTCTGATTAATAATGACTTGGAGCATTTTTTTCATATGGCTAGAAATAGTTTCAATTTCTTCATCTGAGAATTGTCTGCTCATATCCTTTGACCATTTATCAATTGGAGAATGGCTTGATTTCTTATAGAGTCAATTTGCTATTTATTTTGGAAATGAGGCCTTTATCAGAACCCTTGACTGTACAAATGTTTTCCCAGTTTGTTTCCCTTCTAATTTTATCTGCATTAATTTTGTTTGTACAAAAACTTGTCAATTTGATATAATCAAAGTTTTCTACTTTGTGATCAACAATGATCTCTAGTTCTTTGGACATAAATTCATTCCTCTTCCACAGGTCTGAGAGGTAAACTATCCTATGTTACTCTAATTTATTTATAATCTCATTCTTTATGCCTAGGTTATGAACCCATTTTGACCTGACCTTGATGTATGGTGTTAAGTATGGGTCAATACCTCGTTTCAGCCATACTAATTTCCAATTTTCCCAGCAATTTTTGTCAACCATTGAGTTCTTATCCCAAAAGCTGGGGTCCTTGGGTTTGTCAAATCTAGTGATTATTAAAGTTATTGATTATTTTGTCCTTTGGACCTAACCTATTCCACTGATCAACTAGTCTATTTCTTACCCAATAACAATTGGTTTTGGTAACTGCTGCTTTATAATATAATTTTAGATATGGTACAGCTAGGCCACCTTCATTTGATTTTTTTTCCATTAATTCCCTGGAAATTATTGACCTTTTCTTTTTCCATATGAACTTTGTTATTTTTTCTAGGTCATTAAAATAGTTTTTGGGAGTCTAATTGGTATAACATTAAATAAATAGATTAGTTTAGGTAGTATTGTCATCTTTATTATATTTGCTCGCCCTATCCAAGAGCATTTAATTTTTCCAATTGGTTATATCAGAATTAATTTGTGTGAAAAGTGTTTTTTGTAGTTTTGCTCATATAGTTTCTGATTTTCCCTTGGCAGATAGATTCCTAAATATTTTATACTATCAGTAGTTACTTTAAAAGGAATTTCTCTTTGTAACTCTAACTGTTGGATTTTTGTTAGTGACATATAAGCAAAAATGTTGATGATTTATATGGGTTTATTTTATATTCTGCAACTTTGCTAAAGGTATGGATTATTTCTAATAGCTTTTTAGTAGAATATTTGGGGTTCTCTAAGTATACCATCATATCATCAGAAAAGAGCGATAATTTGGTTTTCTCATTACCTACTCTAATTCCTTTAATCTCTTTCTCCACTCTTATTGCCAAAGCTAGCATTTCTAATACAATATTGAATAGTAATGGTGATAGTGGGCAACCTTGTTTTATCCCTGATCTTAATAGGAATGGTTGCAGTTTATCTCCATTACATAGGATTCTTACTGATGGTTTTAAATAGATGCTACTGATTATTTTAAGGAAAAGTCCATTTATTCCTATACTCTCAATTGTTTTTCAATAGAAATGGATGTTGGATTTTATCAAATGCCTTTTCTGCATCTATTGAGATGCTCATATGATTTTTGTTAATTTGGTTATTAATATGGCCAATTATACTGATAGTTTTCCCAATATTGAACCAGCCCTGCATTCCTGGTATAAATCCTACTTGATCATGATGTATTATCCTGGCGATGATTTTCTGTATCTTTTTGCTAATATCTCATTTAAGATTTTAGCATCAATATTCATTAAGGAGATTGGTCTATAGTTTTTTTTTCTCTGTTTTCAACCTACCTGGTTTGGGTATCAGTACAATGTCTGTATCATAAAAGGAATTTGGTAGGACTCCTTCATTCCCTATTTTCTCAAGTAGTTTATATAACATTGGGGCTAATTATTCTTTAAATGTTTGGTAGAATTCACATGTAAATCCATCTGGTCGTGGGGATTTTTTCTTGGGGAGTTGATTAATACCTTGTTCTATTTCTTTTTCTGAAATGGGACTATTTAAGCAATTTACTTCCTCCTCTGTTAATCTGGAAAGCCTATATTTTTGGAGGTAGTCATCCATTTCACCTAAGTTATCAAATTTATTGGCATAAAGTTGGGCCAAGTAGCTTCTTATTATTTCTCTAACTTCCTCTTCATTGGTGGAAAGATCCCCCTTTTCATTTTTAAGACTAACAACTTGATTTTCCTCTCTCCTTTTTCTAATCATATTTACCAAAGATTTATCTATTTTATTGTTTTTTTTTCATAAAACCAACTCTTAGTTTTATTTATTAGTTCAATAGTTTTTTTTTTACTTTCAATATTATTAATTTCTAAAAGTGGACTTTTTAAGTAAATTATTTCCTCTTTTGTTAACCTGGGCTATTTATATTTTTTGTAAATATTCATTCATTTTTGGTTAACTTGTCAGAAATGCTGCCATTGAGTTGGGCAAAATAGCTCCTAATTATTGCTTTAATTTCTTTGTCATTGGTGGTAAGTTAATTTTTGATGCTGTTGGTTTAATTTTTTTCTTTCCTTTTTCTGATTCAGCTAACCAAAGGTTTATCTATTTTGTTAGTTTTTTTTTCATAAAACTAGCTTTATTTTGTGTATTAGTTCAATAATTTTCTTAGTTTGTATTTTATTAATCTGTCCTTTAAGTTTCAAATTTGTTATTTAATTTGAGTTTTTAAATTAGTTCCTTTTTTAGCTTTTTTAGTTGCATTCCTAATTCATTAATCTCCTCTTTCTGTACATTTTTATATAGTTATTTAGAAATATACAATTTCCCCTAAGAACTGCTTTGTCTGCATCCCACAGGTTTTAATAGGTTGTCTCATTATTGTCATTTTCTTGGTTGAAATGTTTGTTTCTTGATTGTTTCTGTGATTTGTTTTGTGAACCACTCATTCTTTAGAATTACATTATTTAATTGTCAATTGGTTTATAGTCTATCTTTCCCTGATCCTTTATTAAATATAATTTTATTGTATTGTCTGAAAATGAAGAATTTACTATTTCTGCCTTTTGGCATTTGATTGTGAGGTTTTTATTCCCTAATATATGTTCAGTCTTTGTGTAGGTGCTATGTACTATCAAGTAAAATGTGCATTCCTTTCTGTCCCTATTCAATTTTTTGCAGAGGTCTAGCATATCTAGGTTTTCTAGAATCCTATTAACCATTCTAGTTTCTTTCTTGTTTATTTTGTCATTAGATTTGTCTGTTTCTGAGAGGGGGAGATTAAGATTCCCCCACTAGAATAGTTTTGCTGTCTATTCCTTCCTGTAACTGTCTGAATTCTTCTTTAGGAATCTGCCTGCTCTACCACAAGAGTGCATACATGTTTAGAATCATCACTGCTTTGTTATTTATGGTACCCTTTATCAAAATGTACTTTCCCTCCTTGTCTCTCTTAATAAAATCTATTTTTGCTTTTGTTTTATCTGAGATCAGAATTGATACCCTTGTGTTTCTTTTTATTTCATCCAAAGCATAATAAATTCTGTTCCATCCTTTTTACCTTTATTCTGCATGTATCTCTCTGTGTCAAATGTGTTTCTTTTAAAGAACATATTGTAGGATTCTGTTTTTTAATCTACTCTGCTGTTTGCTTCCATTTTATGGGAGTGATCATCCTATTCACATTAACAGTTGTGATTATCAGCTCTATATTTCCCTCCATTCTATTTTCTCCCCTGTATAACTTTAATTTTCTCTTTCCACCCTTCTAATAAATTCTGTTCCATCCTTTTTACCTTTATTCTGCATGTATCTCTCTGTGTCAAATGTGTTTCTTTTAAAGAACATATTGTAGGATTCTGTTTTTTAATCTACTCTGCTGTTTGCTTCCATTTTATGGGAGTGATCATCCTATTCACATTAACAGTTGTGATTATCAGCTCTATATTTCCCTCCATTCTATTTTCTCCCCTGTATAACTTTAATTTTCTCTTTCCACCCTTCTAATAAATTCTGTTCCATCCTTTTTACCTTTATTCTGCATGTATCTCTCTGTGTCAAATGTGTTTCTTTTAAAGAACATATTGTAGGATTCTGTTTTTTAATCTACTCTGCTGTTTGCTTCCATTTTATGGGAGTGATCATTCTATTCACATTAACAATTGTGATTATCAGCTCTATATTTCCCTCCATTCTATTTTCTCCCCTGTATAACTTTTATTTTCTCTTTCCACCCTTCTTAATCATCTGTTACCCACTCCAACCACTACCTTATCTCCTGTCATCCTGCCTCTCTTCCCTTACTAGTATCTTTTTTTTTACCCAGTCTATCCACTACCTTATCTTCTATCAACCCTTCCTCCATTTTTCTTCTTTTGTTTTAATAAGTGAAATATTTATTTTCTTCATGGTCTTCATGGGATATGTCCAGTAATGAAATAACTGGGCTAAATGATATAAACAAATAATTTCCTTTTTTGTTTTCTTTTTTGTTTGTTTGTTTTTATTTTTTTATTATAGTTTTTATATACAAAGCATATGCGTGGGTAATTTTTCAACATTGACTCTTGTAAAAACTTGTTTCAACTTTTCTCCTCCTTCCCTCCACTTTCTCCTGTGGATGGCAGGTAGTCCCATTCATATTAAATGTTAATGTATATGTTAAATACATACATATATATATATATATATATATATATATATATATATATATTTATACAGTTATATTGTTGCACAAGAAAGATCATTTCACTCAGCATCAGTTCATATATGTCTCTCCAAGCCTTCATCCTGCTGATCATTTCTTATAGAACAATAATATACCATAACATTCATATACCACAATTTATTCATCCATTCTCCAATTGATGGGCATCCATTCAATTTTCAATTTCTAAAAAGGACTGCCACAAACATTTTTGCACATATGGGGCCCTTTCCCTTCTTTAATATTTCTTTGGGATATAAGCCCCGTAGTAACACTGCTGGGTCAAAGGGTATACACAGTTTGATAACTTTTTGAGTATAGTTTCAAATTGCTCTACAGAGAGGTTGGATCCATTCACGACTCCACCAACAATGCATCAGTGTCCCAATTTTCCCACATCTCCTCAACATTCGTCAGTATCTTTTCCTGTCATCTTAGCCAATCTGACAATTGTGTAGTGGTATCTCAGAATTGTCTTAATCTGCATTTCTCTGATGAATAATGATCTGGAACAACTTATATGACTAGAAATAGTTTCAATTTCTTCATGACAATTTTCAGATGATGAAATTGAAACTATTTCCACTCATATGCAAGTGTATGGAGGGGATGCAGGAAAACTGGGACATTGATGCATTGTTGGTGGAGTTGTCAATGAATCCATTCTGGAGAACAATGTGGAATTATGCTCAAAAAGTTATCAATCTGTGCATAACCTTTGATCCAGCAATGTTACTATTGGGCTTATATCCCAAAGAAATACTAAACAAGAGAAAGGGACCTGTATGTGCCAAACTGTGGCAGTTCTTTTTTATAGCGGCTAGGAACTGGAAAATGAAAGGATGCCCATCAATTGGAGAATAGTTGGGTATAATGTGGTATATGAATGTTATGGAATATTATTCTATAAGAAATGATCAGCAGGATGAAGGCTTGGAGAGACATACATGAACTGATGCTAAATGAAATGAGCAGAACTCGGAGATCATTATATACTTCAACAACAATACTGTATGAGGATGTATTCTGATGGAAATGGTTATCTTCGACAAAGAGAAGATCTAATTCAGTTCCAATTGATCAACAATGGATAGCATCATCTACACCCAGAGAAGAAACACTTGGAAATGAGTGTAAGCTGTTTGCATTTTTGTTTTTCTTCCCAGGTTATTTTTACCTTCTGAATCCAATTCTTCCAGTGCAACAAGAGAACTGTTCAGTTCTGCACACATATATGGTATCTAGGATATACTATAACATAGGTAACATGAATAAGATTGCTTGTCATGTAGGGGAAAGTGGGGAGGGAAGGAAGGGAAAAATCAGAACAGAAGTGAGTACAAGAGATAATGTTGTAAAAAATTACCCATGTGAAAACTGGGACACTAATACATTGCTGGTGGAGTTGTGAAAGAATCCAGCCACTCTGGAGAACAATTTGGAACTATGCCCAAAAAGTTATCAAACTGTGCATACCCTTTGACCCAGCAGTACTACTACTGGGCTTATATCCCAAAGAAATACTAAAGAGTGGAAAGAGACCTATATGTGCCAAAATGTTTGTGGCAGCTCTTTTTGTTGTATCTGGAAACTGGAAGTTGAATGGATGTCCATCAATTGGAGAATGGTTGGGTAAATTATGGTATATGAAGGTTATGGAATATTATTGCTCTGTAAGAAATGACCAGCAGGAGGAATACAGAGAGGCTTGGAGAGACTTACATCAACTGATGCTGAGTGAAATGAGCAGAACCAGAAGATCACTGTACACTGCAACAACAATACTGTATGAGGATGTATTCTGATGGAAGTGGAAATCTTCAACATAAAGAAGAGCCAACTCACTTCCAGTTGATCAATGATGGACAGAGGTAGCTACACCCAGAGAAGAAACACTGGGAAGTGAATGTAAATTGTTAGCACTAACATCTGTCTGCCCAGGTTACATGTACCTTCGGAATCTAATGCTTATTGTGCAACAAGAAAATGGTATTTACACGCATGTATTGTATCTAAGTTATATTGTAACACATGTAAAATGTATGGGATTACCTGTCATCGGGGGGAGGGAGTGGAGGGAGGGGGGATAATTTGGAAAAATGAATACAAGGGATAATATTATAAAAAATATATAATAATAAAAAAATTACCTGTGTGTATAAAAATTGTCTGTTCATATCCTTTGACCATTTATCAATTGGAAAATAGTTTGCTTTTTTATAAATTAGAGTCAGCTCTTTATATATTTGGAGATGAAGCCTTTATCAGAACCTTTAGCTGTAAAAATGTTTTCCCAGTTTATTGCTTCTTTTCTAATCCTGTCTGCATTAGTTTTATTTGTAGAAAAGCTTTTTAACTTAATATAATCGACAGTTTTTATTTTGTGATCAATAATGAACTCTAGTTCTACTTTGGTCACAAATCCTTTCCTCCTCCACAAGTCAACTATTCTATGTTCTTCTAATTTATTTATAATCTCATTTTTTATGCCTAGATCATGGACCCATTTTGATCTTATCTTGTGTAAAGTGTTAAGTATGGGTCAATGCCTTGTTTTTTCCAAACTAATTTCCAATTTTCCCAGCAATTTTTTTCAAATAATAATTCTTATCCTAAAAGCTGAGGTCTTTCGGTTTGTGAAACACTATATTGCTATAGTTATTGAGTATTTTGTCATGAGAACCTAACCTATTACACTGGTCAACTAGTCTATTTCTTAGCCAATACCAAATGGTTTTGGTGACTGCTGCTTTATAATATAGTTCTAGATCAGGTACAGCTAGACCACCTTCATTTATTTTTTTTTCATTACTTCCCTTGAAATTCTTGACCTTTGGTCTTCCAGATGAATTTTGTTGTTATTTTTTCTAGGTCAGTAAAATAGTTTCTTGGGAGTCTGATTGATATAGCACTAAATAAATAGATTAGTTTAGGTGGTATTGTCATCTTTATTATATTCAATCGACCTATCCAGGAGCACTTAATATTTTTACAATTGTTTAAATCTGACTTTATTTGTGTGAAAAGTGTTTTGTAGTTTTGATCATATAGTTCCTGACTTTCCCTTGACAGATAGATTCCCAAATATTTTATACAATCGACAGTTATTTAAATGAAATTTCTCTTTGTATCTCTTGCTGTTGAATTTTGTTAGTGATGTATAAGAATGCTGACAATTTATGTGGATTTATTTTGTATCCTGCAACTTTGGTAAAGTTGTGGATTATTTCTAATAGCTTTTTAGTAGGATCTCTGGGGTTCTGTAAGTATATATCATCATATCATCTGCAAAGAGTGATAATTTAGTTTCCCCATTACCTACTCTAATTCCTTTAATGTCTTTTTCATCCCTTATTGCTAGTTAGCATTTCTGATACAATATTGAATACTAATGGTAATAATAGGCAGCTTAATTTTATTGGGAATAATTCCAGTTTATCACCATTATATGTGATGCTTACTGATGATTTTAAATAGATGCTATTTACTATTTTAAGTAAAAGTCCATTTATTCCTATACTTCCTAGTGTTTTTAATAGGAATGGGTATTAGATGGTGTTAGATTTTATCAAATGCCTTTTATGCATCTACTGAGATGATCATATGATTTTTATTAATTTGATTAATGATATAGTCAATTATGCTAATAGTTTTCCTTATTTTGAACCACTCCTGCATTCCTGGTATAAATCCTATTTGGTCATGGTATATTATCCTGGAGATGATTTTTTGTAATCTTTTTGCTAAGATTTTATTTAACATTTTTGCATTGATGTTCATTAGGGAGATTGGTTTTTAATTTTCTTTCTCTGTTTTCTTCATACCTAGTTTAGCTATCAGTACCATGTTTGTGCCATAAAAGGAATTTGGTAGGACTCCTTCATTCTCTATTTTGTTAAATAGTTTATGTAGCATTGGAGTTAATTGTTCTTTAAATGTTTGGTAGAATTCACATGTAGATCCATCTGTTTCTGGGGATTTTTTTTAGGGAGCTGATTTTTTTTTAGGGAGCTTGTTCTATTTCTTTTTCTAAAATGGGACTGTTTAACTAATTTACTTCTTCCTCTGTTAATCTGGGCAATCTATATTTTTGAACCCTTCCTCCCTTCTTACCTTTTTCCCTAATGTTTTTGCCCTTGCTTCTATCCTGTTTCTCCCCTTTCCTTTTCTCTTTCTCCTCCTGTTTCTTCATAGTGTTAGATAAATTTCCATACTCAACTGAATGAACAAATTATTCCCCCTTAAAGCCAAAGCTGATGAGATCAAGCTCCAGACAATGCTCATTCCCCTCTCTTCTTTCCCTGCAGTGTAATGGGTCTTTTGCATCTCCTAATGTGAACTAGCTTTCCTGTTATACCTCCTCTTTCCTTTTTTTTTTACCCCTTAATATCTTTTTCTTTGATGTCATCATATCAGGGACCATACATAACCACACCCCCAGTCCATGTGCCTTCTCTGTCTGCCCCAGTGACAGATAAAGTTCTTTGTGTTATAAATATTGTTTTCCTAGCTAGGAATGTAAGCAGTTTAGCCTTTAAATATATATTTTCCTCTATTTATCTTTTTATAGTTCTCCTTCATCCTCTGTTTCTGAATTAAATTTTCTATTTAGTTCTGTTTTTATCCATTAGAAATTATTGAAAGTCTCTTCATTAAAACTCCATCTTCTCCCTTGAAAATTGATGCCTAATCTCGCTGGATAATTAATTCTTGATTTTAGCCACAGGTCCTTTGTCTTCTGGACAATGTTATAGGCTTTCTAATCTTTTATTGTATAAGCTGCCAGATCCTTAGTAATCCCAACTGTTATTTTTTGATAGTTGAATTTTTTTCTCTGGCAGTATTTTTTCTTTAAGATTATAGCTTTTGGAATTTCAACAACAAAATTCTTTGAAGTTTTCCTTGAGGGATCTCTTTGCAGGGATGATCAATGGTATTTCCCCTTCTGTATCTAGAATATTGGGGCTGTTTTACTTAATGACTTTTTAAAGAATGCTATCCAGGCTCTTTTTTTTTTTTTTTGCTCATGGCCTTCAGGTAGTCCAATAATTTTTAAATTGTTTCTTTGGTATCAATTTTCCAGACTAGCTATTTTGCCAATGAGGTATTTCACATTTTCTTCCATTTTTTTCATTTTTTTTTAGTTTGAATGATTCTTGCTATCTCACAAAGTCATTAGTTTCCATTCGCCCTGTTCTCATTTTTAATGTGTGATTTTTTTTTCAGTTGTATTTTGTATCTCTTTTTCCATTTGATTTATTCTACTGTTTAAGTAGCTGTTTTCTTCAGACAACTTTTTTTCTTCCTTTTCCAAACTGTTGACTCTGTCATGCATATCTCTCATTTATTTTTTCATTTTTTCCTCTACCTCTCTTATTTGTCTTTTGAATCTTTTATGAGTATTTCCAAGAAGCCTCTTTGGACTTGAGAACAATTTATCTCACTCTTTGAGATTTCTTATGTGGACATTCTGTTCTGGTTTAAATTTGTGTTTTGGTCTGCTTTGTTTCCACAGTAGCTTTCTATAGTCAAGATTCTTTTCTGTTTCTTGCTCATTTCTTTCCTTTTCTTTTGGTATTTCCTCTTTTTTTAACCTTTAAGATGGAACTCTGCTCTTGGAGCAAAGGTGGCACTTTCCCAAGCTTCTTGGCTTTAAGGACAGGAGCTCCTTGTCTTTATAGTGGGTAGCATGATTACTGGTTCCAGGAAACATCCTTTCCCAGAGTCTCCTTTTTAAGCTGGAGTCTGTCCCACTGATTTGCCCCTCTACTGGGCCAGGACTAAAGATCTTAGCTGCTCATTTGCTGTCATTAAAACCTTTCCCAAAGTCTATCTGAGCTGTGCTGAACGCCCTATTCATCCCAGTGAGACTGACCTTTCTTGAAGTTTTTCCAGTCTATTTTGAGCTGAAGAGAGGTTTCATTGCATCACACTCTGTCTAGAGCCTTGATTTCATGTGGTTTTCAAAGAAAACCAGGAGAGCCTGAGCAGCTTTTTGATTTCACTCCCCCAATTTTAACTCCTTGGCTTTCCATAGTTGAGTACTTCTATTACAATATCCTTTTTTATTTAAAGCAACAATGAACATACTTGCTAAACATATTCAGAATTCTTTATTTCTGTATGTGTTTGTCTCTATAATAGGAGGTGTAGGGAATAAAGATCTGAACATAATTCCTTGGAACTCCTTGTCAGTCAACTACTCACCATTCTCATTAGCTCTAACTCCACTTGGAAATAATTGACCTTTGCCAAATATGTACTGGATTTCTGTCAGATGTTTCAAAGTCAAATCTTATCCCTGTCTTCACTTTCAATCTCCATTCTTGTTCTGGCATATTCTGACATGTGAGAACTGAAGAAACCACTCCAGTACCAGAAAAAAATGTTTTTCAGTAAAGAATAATAAATTTTAAAGAAAAACTTCCCAATAAGCCTGGAAACAATTTCAGTACCTGAATTCATTACCTCAATAAAGGAATCAAGGAGTTTGATAGATAAGGGAGCACTCATTTGCTCCTGATTAGTGAAATGAATAAATTTTACAAACACTACTATATTTTTTGGCAGAGGAATTTTTTAAAAGCATTCCACTGAGAAGGATAAATGCATTCTGGGTATATAGAGTAGCAGAAAGAATACAAGGCTGGAAATCAGAAGACCTCTATTCTAATCTTTTTCAGGAGTCACAGCTTCATACATAAACTACCTACTTCAAGGTATTGTTCAATAAAATAATATACAGAGCATTATTTATCAGGCTCCATGTTAGATGTTATCTTATCAAAAACATCTATTAAATGTTTAATAAGTATTTAATAGCCAGGAAATATATTAAGCACTGAAGATGGGGCAGAGCCAAGAGGGCGGAGAAGATACACGCGATTTTCTAAGCTCCCTTCCTCCCTCAATACCAACTAGTTAAATCAGGCTCAAAAATAATGCTGGACTGATAAAAACCACAAGGATTAGAAGCACAATTTACCAGCCGAAGAGAATCTGGAATTTCGACAGAAAAGGTCAGTTCTGAGGGGAGGAAAAAAAAGACCAGCATAGACAGGGTTGGACTAGGCGCTAGCACATTGTGCCAAACTGGCTGGGGAGAATTCTGGGATCAGAGAAGCCACTGAGATAGAGGAATCTGGCATAGGCTAATAGCTCTACTCTGCTTGTAAAACAGCAGATCAGAAGAGAAATCAAATCCACTTTAAAATAAAAAGCCAGAAAATATAATCACCCTAAACTAGAAGTGACCTAATACCAATCTCAGCACGGCTGTGCAGCCACCTTCTGCTGTGCGGGGCTTTTCCTTGGGGCAGTTAAGAACCTGAACAGCAGGGGACACAGTCTGTGGCAGCCTCTAATCAACATAGTGCGGGGCTCAGCCTGAGGAAGTGGTATTCTCACAGTAGTGAAACTCTAGCAGCAGCAGAACCTCTGCAGCAGGGACTGTGCTTCCCAAGTAGAAACTTCCAGTTTGAGCACAGGGGCGTTTCGCATCAGCTTCTAATATCCACAACCCCATGGGAGGCTTTAGCTGGGGTTTGTAAAGTTTTCACTGTTCAGCCTCAAACCTCAGGGCAGTTGCTAGGCCACACAGTGGGGTTCCTCACTGAGTACTCCTCACAACGCAGCCATGTTAACCACCACTGAGTCATTTTTTTTTGGGGGGGGGCAGGGGAATTCTCCAAGAACTCTCTCTTAGCCCAGTCACAGGATTGCTGCATCCCATCCCCGGACTTGGAGGACGCTGGTCAATTTCCTAACCAAGGACAGACTCCCACAGAGTTTTAACAAAGAGTAAGAAATTGAAGAGAACAATTGACACCTTCTATACAGAGAAAGAGAGGGTATCTAACCCCAAGGAGGCTAACAGCAGATAGTCTCCAGATAACACCCTAAAGGGGAATGATACCTGCCCCCCATCATATATCATATAACTCTCTCCTAGAAGACACTATTAAAAAGTTAACAGAGTTTGAAGAAAAATGGGGAAAGGGAAAGCTATGATAGAGAGTAACAACGTCCTGAAATTTGAGTTGGAAAAAATAAAAAATTCACAAAAGGTGCAGGGAAACAAAATTTGTGAATTAGAAAAGGTTAAAAAAGCATAGGAAAGTAGGATTTCTGAATTGGAAAAGATAAAAAATTCCCAAGAAAGTAGGATTTGTGATTTGGAAATCACAAAACCACTCACTAAAAAAAAAAAAAAAAAAAAAAAAAAAAAAAGAAAGAAATTTAGTGAAATGGAAAAAAAATTCAATAGAGCAAAATAATTCATTTAAAAACTCAATTGGACATATATAAAAAGAACTAAAAAATGTGAATGAAGAAAATAACTCATTAAAAATCAGGACTGAACAAATAGAAATGAATGATTCATTGAGAAACCAAGAATCAATCAAAAAAAAAAAAAAAACCAAACAAACAAACAAAAAAAAATGAAAAGCTGAAGAATAAAGTCAAATATTTACTGGGAAAACCTATAGACCTGGAAAATAGATCTAGGAGAGATAATCTGAGGATCTTTGGACTTCCTGAAAACTATGGTGAAAAAAAAAGAGCCTAGATTCTATTTTATAGGAAATCATCAAAGAGAACTGTCCAGAGATAATAGAAACAGAAGGGAAAATAGGTGTTGAAAGAATTTATTGAACATCTGAAAAAGACCCTAAAAAGGAACTCCACAGAAAATTGTAACTAAGCTGGAGAACTACCAAACTAAATAAAAAAATATTGCAAGCAGCTAGGAAAAAACAATTAAAATATCAAGGTGCCACAATAAAGGTCACTCAAAATCTGGTTGCCTACACATTAAAGGGTTGAAGGGCCTGGAACCTGATATTCCGAAAGGCAAAAGATTGCAACCAAGAATAAACTACCCAGCTAAGTTTAGCATTTTCTTCCATGGAAGAAGATGGACATTTAATGAAACAGAGGAATTCCATTTGTTTCTAAGACAAAAAGCACACTTAAACAAAAAATTTGATCTACATCCACAAGACTCAAGAGAAGCAAAAAAAGGTAAAAAGGATTCTTGAGAACTATATCTCTGTTGTGGATATACAGAAAGTCCAAATGTATACTTTGATTTTACTGATATAACATAAAAAGGAAGTAGTAAAGGGAAGGGGATAGTATCAGAAAAAGGGAAAGGAGAGATAAAAAGAGGGAAAATACATCCCAGGAAGAGGCATAGAAAATTTTATCACATCTGAGGGAATTTAGAGAGAGGGAGAAATATTGTGTGAATCTTACTCTCATCAGAGTAGGCTCAAAGAGTAAATAATTGACATATTTGTTTTCCAGAGAATTCTCTCTCACCTCATTATAAGAAGGGAGAAGAAAAGGGAAAAGGAAAAGAGGAATAAGAGAAGGGTACAAGAAAGGGGAAGGAACTTAACAGGAGGGGGGAGGGATACTAAAAGGGAGTAGGGTCCATAAATTCAATACTAGAGAAGGAGTTCAGGGGGAACAAGGGGGAAAAAGCATAATCAGGGGATAATATGATGGCAAGAAATACAGAATTAGTAATTTTAACTGTAAATGTGAATGGGATGAACTTTTCCATTACACGGAGGCAGATAGCAGACTGAATCAAAAGTCAGAACCCTACAATATGTTGCTTACAGGAAACACATTTAAAGCAGGAAGATACATACAGAGTAAAGGTAAAAGGTTGGAGCAGAATCTGTTATGCTTCAGGTGAAGCCAAAAAAGCAGGGGTAGCCATCCTTATCTCAGATCAAGCAAAAGGAGAAACTGATCTAATTAAAAGAGATAAGGAAAGAAACTATATCCTGCTGAAAGGTAGTATAGACAATGAAGCCATATCAATACTAAATATATATGCACCAAGTGTTATAGCATCTAACTTCCTAAAGGAGAAGTTAAGAGAGTTGCAAGAAGAAATAAAAAGCAAAACTATAATAGTGGGAGATCTCAACCTTGCATTCTCAGAACTAGATAAATCAAACCACAAAACAAATAAGAAAGAAATTAAAGAAGTAACTAGAACATTTAAAAAACTACATATGATAGATCTTTAGAGAAAACTGAATGATGATAGAAAGGAGTATACTTTCTACTCAGCAGTTCATAGAACCTATACAAAAATTGACCATATATTGGGACATAAAGAACACAAAATTAAATGCAGGAAGGCAGAAATAATAAATACCTTGTTCTCAGATCACAATGCAATAAAAACTGCATTCAACAAGAGTTAGCGGTAAATAGACCAAAAAGTAATTGGAAACTAAATAAATCTCATCTTAAAGAATGACTGGGTGAAACAGCAAATTATAGATACAATTAATAATTTCACCCAAGATAATGACAACGATGAGACATCATACCAAAATTTGTGGGATGTAGCTAAAGTGGTAATAAGGGAAAATTTTGTATCTTTAGAGGCTTACTTGAATAAAATAGAGAAAGAGAAGATCAATTAATTGGGCCTGCAACTTAAAAAGCTAGAAGAAGACCAAGTTAAAAACAGCCAACTAAAAACTAAACTTGAAATTCTAAAAGTAAAAGGAGAAATCAATAATATTTAAAGCAAAATCTATTGAATTAATAAATAAAACTAAGAGTTAGTTTTATGAACAAGCCAATAAAATAGATAAACCTTTGGTAAATGTGATCAGAAAAAGGAAAGAGGAAAATCAAATTGTTAGTCTTAAAAATGAAAAGGGGGATCTTTCCACCAATGAAGAGGAAATTAGAGCAATAATAAGGAGTTACTTTGCCCAACTTTATGCCAATAAATTTGATAACTTAAGTGAAATGGATGACTACCTCCAAAAATATAGGCTTCCTAGATTAACAGGGGAGGAAGTAAATTGCTTAAATAGTCCCATTTCAGAAAAAGAAATAGAACAAGTTATTAATCAGCTCCCCAAGAAAAAATCCCCAGGACCAGATGAATTTACATGTGAATTCTACCAAACATTTAAAGAATAATTAGCCACAGTGAAAAAATTTGAAAAAATAGGGGATGGAGGAGTCTTACCAAACTCCTTTCATGACACAGATATGGTACTGATACCTAAACCGGGTAAGTTGAAAATGGAGAAAGAAAACTAAGACCAATATCCTAAATGAATATTGATGCTAAAATCTTAAATAAGATATAAGCAAAAAGACTTCAGAAAATCATCCCCAGGATAATACACTATGATCAAGTAGGATTTATACCAGGAATGCAGGGCTGGTTTAATATTAGGAAAAGTATTAGTATAATTGGCCTAATTGGTCAATAGTATATTAGTCATTTTAACTGTAAATGTGAATGGGATGAACCAAATATATAACCAAATTAACAAAAACCATATGATTATCTCAATAGATGCAAAGAAAGCATTTGATAAAATACAAATCCATTGCTACTAAAAACACTTGAGAGTATAGGAATAAATGGACTATTCTTTAAAATAGACAGGAGAATATATTTAAGACCATCAGTAAACATAATACGTAATGGAGATAAACTGGAACCTTTCCCAGTAAGATCAGGAGTGAAACAAGTTTGCCCACTATCACCAGTACTATTCAATATTGTATTAGAAATGCTAGCTTTGGCAATAAGAGTGGAGAAAAAGATAAAAGGAATAAGAGTAGGTAATGAGGAAATCAAACTATCACTCTTTGCAGATGATATGATGGTACACTTAGAGAACCCCAGAGATTCTAATAAAAAGTTATTAGAAATAATTCACAACTTTAGCAAAGTTGCTGTATACAAAATAAATCCACATAACTCCTTAGCATTTTTATACATCACCAACAAAATACAACAGCAAGAGATACAAAGAGAAATTCCATTCAAAACAACTGTTGAGAGTATAAACTATTTGGGAATCCATCTACCAAAGAAAAGTCAGGAATTATATAAGCAAAATTACAAAACACTAGCTGTTAGGTTCTTACTAAGTGCTAATGAGACTTTTGGGGGGTTTTACCTCTTTGAACTTCTGGGGAGGAGCTTGCATGCTTAGGAGAGAGCAAGATTATTCTGATTTATCAAGAAAAAAACTTTTCCAGTTTTAGAACTTTGTCATGCAGAATGCCTGGACAGTTGGCAGATATTGTTTGTCTCTGACAAACTTAGCTAAAGTACAAAAGTTAATAGTTTTACATTCATAAGGTGGAGGACTTTGGAGGAGTTGTGTCTGCTATAATTTATAGCACCTGTGCCTACTGCTTCTTGATATTATCATTGTTTACTTAATCCAATTAAATTGATTTACTTTACTATGTGTAACGTTCTGTTGTCTCCAGAAACTGCGGATCACTCTCTGGGAGGAGATCTGCTGTCTCAACTCAATCTCTCAGCCAGATTCTTCTTCTCCCTGTAGAGAGCTGCCAACTCTGACCTAGAGTAGACTTCTCTCCCTTGCTCAATGTCACTTCTTTTATCCTCCCACAGAATGGGCATGGAATAACTCAGAAGCTTTTGGAAAAAAATACTTCAACCAATGAACTTGCACCTCTTCAGATGGAGAAGGTTAAGCATGCAAGCTCCTCCCTAGAAGTTCAAAGGGGTAAAACTCCCCTCAAAGGCCAGAACTAGAGAATTGTTAAGTACTAACTTAGCACTTAGTAAGAATAGTAAAAATAAATAATATTTTTAGTAAAAATAAATAAATAATATTTTTAGTAAAAATAAAGTCAGATTTAAATAATTGGAAAGACATTCAGTGCTCTTGAATAGGCCAAGAGAATATAATAAAGATGAAAATACTAATCTATTTATTTAGTGCTATACCAATCAGACTCCCAAGAAACTATTTTAATGACCTAGAGAAAATAACAACAATATTCATATGAAAGAATAAAAGGTCAAGAATTTCAAGAGAATTAATGAAAAAAAAGTCAGATGAAGGTGGTCTAGCTGTACCTGATGTAGAACTATATTATAAAGCAGCAGTCACCAAAACCATTTGGTATTGACTAAGAAATAGACTAGTCGATCAGTGGAACAGATTAGGTACACAGGACAAAATAGGGTACAACTGTAGCAATCTAGTGTTTGACAAACCCAAAGATACCAACATTTGGGATAAGAATTCATTATTTGAAAAAACCTGTTGGGGAAACTGGAAATTAGTATGGCAGAAATTGGATATGGACCCACACTTAACACCATATACCAAGATAAGCTCAAAATGGGTCCATGATTTAGGCATAAAGAAAGAGATCATAAATAAATTAGAGGAACAGAGGATAGTCTACCTCTCAGAGCATGGAACAGGAAGGAATTTATAACCAAAGGAGAACTAGAGTTCATTATTGATCACAAAATAGAAGATTTTGATTACACCAAATTAAAAAGTTTTTTTACAAACAAAAATAATTTAAACAAGATTAGAAGGGAAGTAACAAATTAGGAAAATATTTTTACAGTTTAAGGATCTGATAAAGGCCTCATTTCCAAAATATATAGAGAACTGACTCTAATTTATAAGCAATCAAACAATTCTCCAATTGATAAATGATCAAAGATATGAACAGACAATTTTCAGATGATGAAATTGAAACTATTTCCACTCATATGAAAGAGTGTTCCAAATCACTACTGATCAGAGAAATGCAAATTAAGACAACTCTGAGATACCACTACACACCTGTCAGATTGGCTAAGATGACAGCAAAAGATAATGATGAATGTTGGAGGGGATGTAGCAAAATTGGGACACTGTTGCAATGTTGATGGAGTTGTGAAAGAATCCAGCCATTCTGGAGAGCAATTTGGAACTATGCCCAAAACATTATCAAACTGTGCATACCCTTTGATCCAGCAGTGCTACTAATGGGCTTATATCCTAAAGAAATACTAAAGATGGGAAAGGGACCTTATGTGCCAAAATGTTTGTGGCAGCTCTTTTTGTTGTATCTGGAAACTGGAAAATAAATGGATGTCCATCAATTGGAGAATGGTTGGGTAAATTATGGTATATGAAGGTTATGGAATATTATTGCTCTGTAAGAAATGACCAGCCGGATGAATACAGAGAGGTTTGGAGAGACTTCCATGAACTGATGCTGAGTGAAATGAGCAGAACCAGGAGATCACTATATATTTCAACAACAATACTGTATGAAGATATATTCTGATGGAAGTGGATATTTTCAACATAAAGAAGATCCAATTCAGTTCCAGTTGATCAATGATGGATAGAAACAGCTACACCTAGAGAAGGAACACTGGGAATTGAATGTAAACTGTTTGCACTACTATCTTTCTACCCAGGTTACTTATACCTTCGGAATCCAATTATTACCACGCAACAAGAAAATTGGATTTACACACATACATTGTAACTAGGTTATACTGTGACACATTTAATATGTATGGGATTGCCTGTCATCTAGGGGAGGGAGTAGAGGAAGGGAGGGGAAAATTTGGAAAAATAAATACAAGGGATAATGCTGTAAAAAAATTACTCATGCATAGGTACTGTCAAAAAATTATAATTATCAAATTAATTTACAAAAGCACTGAGGATACAAAAGAAGGGCTTAATTCAGTCTCAGAATTTAAAAAAGCTGACAATCTAATCAAGGAAGAAAAAAACATAAAAAAGAAGCAAAGGAGGATGGGGTGATGCTCTAATAGAGGCTTAATAAAGTCTTGTAGCTGGTTTGAGAAATGATCTGAGTAAGTTACAAAGTTGATTTCACCTTGTGTGAATGATGAGTTTCTAATTGTTATGAAATCCAAAGGGAAACGATGCTAAGAATTCAGGCACAAAGAATAAAATAATTCCAACTCTTAATGAATTTACATTGTAATGATTATATTGTCAACCATAATTTTTTTATCACTCAGTTTCCTCATTTATCAAAAAGAAAAATAGAGATGGATTAGACTATTGCCTTATCCTCTGAAATCTCTTCCAATTTTATGATTTTGTTGTTAAATGTTAAATGATTTTAAATCTTTTACTTTCATCCATGATTACTGACTGGGTAGACTAGAAAATTCACTTGAAAAATTTTGTATCTGTTTAAGAACCCTTCACAGCCCTGACCTAGCTTAGAAAAACTGGAATTCCAGTGTACTCAGAAAGAAGATATATTATGGTTTTATACTGAGGCATGTAACAGGGAGAAGTTCATCTCATTAGGCCACAGAATGTAATAAGGGAACCCAAAAAAACTTTATTGATTGTCTAGTCCAATCTCCTCATTTGCAATTGGGAAAGCTATGCCCAGAGGGAAATGACTTCCTCAAGACCAGAGCTCATCAATAGAAAAACCAGAAATTTCACCCCACTTTGTATATCAGAATCATGATTGCCAGATTTTTCTCTTTCCCTATGGATGTCTACTCTGTAATTATAAACAAATGGAAATATCACCCATCAATAAAAATAATACATAAATCACCTTTATACCTACACTATATTTTACTCTTTAGCCAGCTGATTTTCCTCCCTGGAAACATAAAATCTCTAATAATGTTCAAGTTCTAAATTTGGAAAGTATTCTGCAGCTACAGGTTCTAATTCAAAGACTACATAGATAGAGAGCTATCACAATTCATGATGCTATGAAAGGAGTCTTGGCTTAGAAATCAGAAGACTTGGTTTCTAATCCCAACTTGAATATAAGCTGCGTGTATTTTTATTGCTTTCTTTCCCAAGATCTTGGTTTCCTCATCTGTGGAATGTACAGGGTGGACTCTGTAATATCTCAGTTCCCATTAAGAAATAGTACTCTGTTATTCTCTTAGTACAGGAATAGGCTTAAGTTTCCAAAGAAGTATATACAAAAGCAGAAATAATTTCATAACCCCTCAGACCTGATATTTTAAAACACTTTGGGAATTATTTTTTAAAAAATATTTTTTCTTGAGGGGGGGCAGAGCCAAGATGATAGAGAAGGCACACATGACTGTCTAAGCTCCTCTCATACCCTCATTACCAATTTTTAAAGTCAGCCTCAAAAATAGCGCTTTACTGGTAAAATTCATGAAAACTGGAAGTACAACAATTTACCAGCCAAAGATAATCTGGAAGATCACTATAAAGGTTTGTCCTGAGGGAACAGACCAGTCTAGGCAGGGATAAAACCTGAAGTGGGAGCAGCCTTCATGGTTGGAAGGTTTACAGAGAGCTCTCTGTCATAGCCTGACTGCTTTGTTTTGGTTGCAGAGTAGTGCACCAGCAGAGAAGCCAGAGCCTAGGGTAGAGGGTATTCGAGGGATGCCAGAGCTGTGCCCACCCAGGACCAAAAGTGACTCACCACAGACCATAACACAGCTCTGCAGTGGCATTCTGAAGCAGTGGTTTTTGTAGGCACAGTCATAAATCTTCATGGCAGGGGGCATAGCCTGGGGCAGCCTCTGGGGGGCTCATCCTGAGGCAATGAAATTTCCCCAGACTTACTAGCTCCCCAGGCAGAGATACTTCCAGTGCTATGAGGGATAGGGTAACTGCTAATACCCAAAGTGAGCTTGGGGGGAAGGGGGCAGTGATACATTCACTGCTTAGCCTCTAGCCCCAAGGCAGTCACTAATCCTCATAGTGGGGCTCCTAGCAGGGCACTTCCAGCTGGGCTGTGATACCCAGGGCTAGTCACTTTCAGGTGGAGCTTCTCCCAGAGCACTTCTGCATGTTGACTGCTCTTTGCAGCCCCTGGCAGGATAGCTACTGTCCATATATCTATCCCTGCTTTGCAAAGGAAGCTGGTAACCTCCTTGCCCTGAAGGCAGACTCTAAAGGCTTTTAAAATATGAGTAAAATAAAGAAAAGAATTATCTATAGCTTCTATGCAGAAAGAGAGGAGGTTTTCAACCCCAGAAGACTAATAGCAAACAGTCTCCAGACAATACTCCAAAGGGTGATATAACCCAGTCCCCAATACAAAAGACTCTCTAGAAGAAATTACAAAAAACCTTAAAAGAGAACTAAAAGAAAAATGGGGAAAGGAAAAAGAAGCTATGCATGAGAGAAACAACTTCCTGAAATTTGAATTGGAAAAGATAAAGAACTCCCCAAAAAAGTAGGATTTGTGAATTGGAAAAAGAAAACAACACACTAAAAAAAAAAAAAAAAAAATTTAGTTAAATGGAAAAAAATTCCATAGAGCAAAACAATTCATTTAGAAGCTCAAACCCAATTGGTTATATACAAAAAGAAGTAACAAAAAACTAATGAAGAAAATAACTCATTAAAAATCAGAACTGAACAAGTAGAAATGAATGATTCATTGAGACATCAAGAATCAGTCAAGAAAAAAAAAAAAAAACTAATTATCTACTTGGAAAAACAACAGACCTGGAAAATAGATCTTGGAGAGATAATCTGAGGATCATTGGACTTCCCAAAAATTATGATGAAAAAAAGAGCCTAGAGAGTATTTTACAGGAAATCATCAAAGAGAACTGCCCAGATGTAATAGAATCAGAAGGTAAAATAGGCATTGAAAGAATTCATCAAACATCTTCTGAAAAAGACCCTGAAATAAAAACTCCAAGGAATATTGTGGCAAAATTTCAGGACTATCTAACTAAGGAAAAAATATTACAAGCAGCCAGAAAAAAAACAATTCAAATACCGAGGTGCCACAATAAGGATCACTCAAGATCTGGCTGCTTCCTCATTAAAGAATTGAATGGCTTGGATATGACATTCCAAAAAGGCAAAAGAACTTGCAATGCAGCCAAGAATAAACTACCCAGCTAAGCTGAGCATTTTCTTCCACGGAAGAAGATGGACATTTAATGAAACAGATGAATTCCATTTGTTTCTAAGGGGAAAAAAAAGATCTAAACAAAAAATTTGATCTCCAGCCATAAGGCTCAAGAAGCAGAAAAAGATAAAAAGAACTCCTGAGAACTGTATTTCTGTTGTGGATGTACATAAAGGAAAAATGTATAATTTGATTTTATTGATATAACATTAAAAAGGGAAGTAGAAATGGAAAGGGGATAGTGTCAGAAAAAGGGAAAAGGGGAGATTAAAAAGAGGGAAACTACATCCCATAAAGAGGCAAAGGAAACCTATCTTATCTAAGGGAACTTAGAGAGGGGGAGGAACATTGTATGAATCTTACTCTCATCAGTGTTGGCTCAAAGAGAAAATAATTGACATATTAGTTTTACACAGAAATTTCTCTCACCTCATTAAGAAGTGGGAGAGGAAAACAGAAAAGGAAAAGAGTAATAAGGGAAGAAAGGTGAAGGGATTCAAAAGGGGGAAGGAAGGATCCTAAAGAGGGAGAGCTGTGTGATGCAAATGGTTCCCATAAACTTACGGGCATAAGTTTAATACTGGGAAAAGAAAAGCATAATCTGTGGATAATAAGATGGCAGGAAATGCAGAATTAGTAATTTTAACCATAAGTGTGAGTGGGATGAACTCTCCCATAAAGCAGAGGTGGATAGCAGACTGGATCAAAAGTCAGAACCTTAAAATATATTGTTTACAGGAAACACATTTAAAGCAGGGAGATACATAAAGAGTGAAAGCAAAGGGTTAGAGCAGTTTATTACTATTATGTTTCAGGTGAAATCAAAAAAGTAGGGGTAGCCATCCTTATATGAAGCAAAAGCAAAAATTGATCTAATTCAAAGAGATAAGGAAGGAAACTATATCTTGTTAAAGGGTAGTATAGACAATTAAACAATATCAATACTAAACATATATGTACCAAAAGGTATAGCATCTAAATTCTTAAAGTAGAAGTTAAGAGAGTTGCAAGAAGAAATAGACAGGAAAACTATACTAGTGGGAGATCTCAACCTTGCACTCTCAAAATTAGATGAATCTAATTATGAAACAAATTAAGAAAGAAATTAAAGAGATAAATAGAATATTAGAAAAATTATGTATCTTTGGAGAAAACTGAATGGTGACGGAAAGGAGTATACTTTCTTCTCAGCAGTTCATGGAACCTATACAAATATTGACCATGTATTAAGATATAAAGACCTCACAATTAAATGCAGGAAGGCAGAAATAGTAAATGCTTTCTTTTAAGATTACAATGCAATAAAAACTACATTCAACAAAAAGTTAGGGGTAAATAGAAAAAAACTTATTTGGAAATTAAATAATCTTATCTTAAAGAATGTCTGGATGAAACAGCAAATTATAGACTCACTCAAGATAATGACAACAATGAGACATCATACCAAAATTTGTGGGATTCAGCCAAAGAGGTAATAAGGGGAAATTTTATATCTTTAGAGAATACTTGAACAAAATAGAGAAAGAGAAGATCAATGAATTGGGCTTGCAACTTAAAAAGCTAGGAAAAGACCAAATTAAAAACCCCCGACCAAAAACTAAACTTGAAATTCTAAAAGTAAAAGGAGAAATCAATAATATTGAAAGTAAAAAACTATTGAATTAGTAAATAAAACTAAGAGTTGGTTTTATGAAAAAAACCAATAAAATAGATAAATCTTTGGTAAATCTGATCAGAAAAAGGAAAGAGGAAAATCAAATTGTTAGTCTTAAAAATGAAAAGGGGGATCTTTCCACCAATGAAGAGGAAATCAGAGCAATAATAAGGAGTTACTTTGCCCAACTTTATGCCAATAAATTTGATAACCTAAGTGAAATAGATGACTACCTCCAAAAATATAGGCTTCCTAGATTAACAGAGGAGGAAGTAAATTGCTTTGATAGTCCCATTTCAGAAAAAGAAATAGAACAAGCTATTAATCAACTCCCTAAGAAAAAATACCCAGTACCAGATGAATTTACATGTGAATTCTACCAAACATTTAAAGAACAATTGGCCCCAAATGCTATATAAATTATTTGAAAAAATAGGGAATGAAGGAATCCAGCCAAATTCCTTTTATGCCACAGACATGGTACTGATAACTACACCAAGTAGGCTGAAAACAGGGAACGAAAATTATAGACCAACCTCCCTAATGAATATTGATGCTAAAATCTTAAATAAGATATTAGCAAAAAGACTATAGTAAATCATCTCCAGGATAATACACCATGATCAAGTAAAATTTATACCAGGAATGCAGGGCTGGTTCAATATTAGAAAAACTATTAGTATAATTGGCCATATTAATAACCAAATTAACAAAAACCATATGACCATCTCAATAGATGCAGAAAAAGCATTTGATAAAATTCAACACCCATTCCTATTAAAAACATTAGGAAGTATAGGAATAAATGGAATTTTCCTTAAAATTATCAGTAGCATTGATATAAGCATCATGCAATGGGGATAAATGGGAACCATTCCCAATAAGATCAGGAGTGAAACAAGGTTGCCCATCATATCACCATTACTATTCAATATTGTATTAGAAATACGAGCTTTGACAATAAGAGTAGAGAAAGATTAAAGGAATTAGAGTAAGTAATGAGGAAACCAAATTATCACTCTTTGCTGATGATATGACAACTTTAGCAAAGTTGCAGAATACAAAATAAACCCACATAAGTCATTAGCATTCTTATATGTCACTAACATAATCCAACAATTCGAGTTAAAAAGAGAAATTCCATCTAAAATAACTACTAATAGTATAAAATATTTAGGAATCTGTCTGCCAAGGGAAAATCAGAAATATTTGATCAAAACTACAAAACACTCTCCACAAAAATTAAGTCTGATCTAACCAATTTGAAAAATATTAAATGCTCTTGGATAGGAGGAGAAAATATAATAAAGATGACAATACTACCTAAACTAATCTATTAATTTAGTGCTGTACCAATCAGACTCCCAAGAAACTACTTTAATGACTGTGAAGACAGAGTTAGCGCCCTGGATACCTTAAAATCAGTTGGAGTCAGGATAAGCAAAAGTCCTTGATCTTTACTATTGGTCTTTTGGGGTCACATTCCGGGAAATAGATAAAGGAATCTCCACACCTCCTTTTTCTCTCTTTCCACTGCCCAAGAGTGATTCCCACTTGTCCTACTCCATGCTCTGATGCTTCTTTTCGTTCGCTGTATACACCCACAGATTGCACCAGCATAGTGGGCTGGGTCATTCCCCAAGCATATGCTAATAGAGTTTTCTCCAACTGGTAATTAGTCTTAAGTGCTTGGCTATTCAAATGCATCTTAGTTTCAGCCCTTTATAACTCCAGCTTTCTTTTGTTTTAGAACAAAAGTAGTCACATCATCCCTGACTTCTCAAGGAAGTGAGAATCTCAAAAAGAAGGTGATCAAGCCCTCCCCGACTTCTCAGGAAGGAAGGTGAAAGCACTAAAAAGGAGATAATCATGCCCTCCATGGCATCTCAGGAAGGGAGATGAAAAACACTAAAGGGAAGTAGGGATTGCTAGTGGGTTTCTGGGCTGATGGTCTTATTAGAAACAGCATCATCCCATCAGCATGGGAGGTATTACACAAGCACATAGCAATAATGCACAGACTATTAGTGATGACTCTCCCCACAGCCAGTGCAGGCTCAATGTGGTAACAAATATGAATTGTACATGCAAGTAGTGATATAACAAACAATATAAATCAACATAGTCATGTAAAAGATTTCCAGAAGTCCTTGAATGAGGGTATGTGAATATCAGTCACACAAACGCCTTCTTCAGCAGTAAACCAATTTATTGTCCATTGCTTCACGTGTCAGGAAATCCAATGATCCCCACAAATTTTTGAAGTCCTGCAACAGTCTTTTTATATGTTAGGGAATCCAATGATTCCTGCAGATTTTGAAGTCCTGCAATGGTCTTATTATTTTTCAGAGAATCCAATGATTCCTGAAGGTTTTGAAGCCCTACAACAATCTTATCATGTCTCAGAGAATCCAATGATTCCTGAGGGTTTTCAAGTCCTACAACAATCTTATGATGTCTTAGAGAATCCGATGATTCCTGAGGATTTTGAAGTACAATAATTTTTGATGTCCATAAGTCAAACACCATAACTGCCATGCTCTTTCAGTTGTGGGCACATTCAGCAAAGGAACCAGCTGATTTTTCTTGGGTCTTCTCCTTCATATCAAGGGTCTGCTGCATCTCTCTCTGATGGACAAGGGGAATACAGCTTGTTCGCATCCATATGATTCCTTCTCTTCTGTAGAAATACAAGCAAACCCTCTCCCCCAAGAAGTTAATCTATCTGGTACCTTCCATTCACCACTTTCTGGGTGTCTCCACATCACCTGGCAATTATCTAAAGATAGTGGAGCTGCTTGCACTGAACACTGCCCTTTCAGGTGAGTTATAAAACCTGTCTGCCAGAGCCAGTGCATCTTTGCCAAAGATAAAGAAGTTAATAGTATACAGGACTAGATTTAGCAGTTCCCTAGGGTTACCTATGGCTCTCCCTTTGTTTTGTTTTTGGAGGAGCATCTATCTCTGTTTCTCCTCTCTACTATTTCCTGTCCTTGAGGAGTAAAAGGTATGCAAAATCTTATACTGTGCCCAAAAGTGTGCAAAATGTTTAGAAGTATATTCAGGTCCATTGTCTGTTTTTATTGCTTGTGACACACCAATAATTGCAAATGCTTGTATAAGGAATTCAGTGACCACTCGGGCTGTCTCTTTTTTGTTGTTGGTATTGCAAAAGGGAATCCTGAAAAGATGTCTATCATAATATGGATAAAGTACAGATGACCAAAAGATTTATAATGGATCACATCGATTTGCCAAATGTCATTACGACTCAAACCATGAGGGTTCTTCCCTGGAGGGAGCATAGGAGCATGGAAAGGAAGGCAAGCTGGACAGGCTTTTACTGTGCTCCTTCTTCTCTTGTTATTCCAAATTGTAAATGTAAAGCTCGAGCAGCCTGATAATATTTAAAATGAGATTCTTGGGCTTCTTGAAATAAAGGAATATTGGCCAAAATAGTTAGAAGTCTATCTGCCTTTGAATTACCATCAAAAATAGGACCTGGAAGTCCACTCTGAGAGTGGACATGCAAGATATAAATCTTACGATACTTTCTCCCTTACTCTTGAAGTTCCTTAAAGAGCTGATTATATATTGGAGGCTACAAATTTTATTTTGGCTGTGGCAATTCTTTGTATCACACCTACTGAATAGGCTGAATCTGATGTTATATTTATATCTCTTAGATAATAAGTAAGAGCTAGAATGATTGCATACAATTCATTCTGGTGAGTGGACTGAAAAGGAGTTCTGACTCTATAGTTAAGTCACAAGAGTATACAGTGCAAATATTATGTTTGGATGCATCTGTAAAGATAGTTGGTCCTTTAAGAGGAACTTTAGAAAACTTTTCTTCAAGAATCCATCTCCAGTTGTGTAATAGTCTAGTTACCTTTAATGCAGACCCATGTGTAAAATTTGGAGCTATGGCTAATAAAATTTGCCACTCTGGGATGGTTTCACAGCATTAACTTATGCATTAGTATAAAAGGTGTATATCTTGTCAGGTCTTATCCCAGATAATTGTACTGCTTGCTTAATGACCTTTAATAAAATTCTAGCCACAAACACTGGGTAAGGAATAAAGCTTTTTTCTGGTTGTGCTGGAAAGTTCACCCACTCTATATCACACTGTCTTCTTGACGAAGGACTGTTGTGGGTGCATCTTGTGTAGCAAAAACTGATATTTCCAAGAGTTAGGGGGGGCAGAGCCAAGATGGCGGAGAAGATACACATGAATTTCTAAGCTCCCTCTTACCCTCAATACCAATTATATAACTCAGCCTCAAAAATAACGCTGGATTGTAAAAATGACAAAGATTAGAAGCACAACTTACCAGCTGAAGAGAATCTGGAATTTTGTCAGAAAAGGTCAGTCCTGAGGGGTGGAGAAAAAGATTGGCACAGACAGGGTTAGACTAAATGCTAGCATATTGTGTCAGATGGGCTGGGGAAGTCTCTGGGGTTAGAAAAGCTACTGAGACAGAGGAATCTGGCATAGGCTGATAGCTCTACTCTGCTTGTAAAACAGCAGATCTGCAGAGAAATCAAAGCCACTTAAAAAAAAAAAATCCAAAACCTATAACTACCCCAAACTGGAAGTGACTCAACACAGATCACAGGATGGTTGTACAGCCGCCTTCTGCTGTCTGAGGCTTTTCCTTGGACAATTAAGAACCTGCACAGCGGGGGACACAGCCGGGGGAAGCTTCTAATCCACACAGTGGGGGGCTCATCCTGAGGCAGTGGAACTTCCACAGCAGCAAAACTCCTGCAGCAGCGACTGTGCTTCCCCGGGCAGAGACACTTCTGGTCTGAGCACAGACTTCGCTGGTCAGCTGCTGATATCCACAGCCCCACAGGGGGCTTTGGCCTGGGATTGTGACACTTTCACTGTTCAACCTTGATCCTCAGGACAGTTGCTAGGCCACATACTGGGGGTTCTTCTCTGGGTGCTCCTCGCAGTGCAGCCGTGCTAACCACATCTGAGTCACTACCAGTGAGGGGGAGTGGGAAGAAACTCTCCCAGAGTTCCCTCTTACCTTTGCAACCCGTTCACAACACTGCTGCAATCCATCCTATCCCTGTTCTGCAAGGAAGGCAGACCCCATAGGTTTTTAAAAATGAGTAAAAAATTGAAGAGAATGATTGACAGCTTCTATACAGAGAAAGAGAGGGTATCCAACCCCAAGGAGGGTAACAGCAGACAGTCTGCAGATAATACCCTAAAGGGGAATTATATCTGGTCTCCATCACATAAATCTCTCCTAGAAGAGACTATTAAAAAGTTAAGAGAGTTTGAAGAAAAATGGGGGGAAAAAAGAGAAGCTATGATAGAGAGTAACAACATCCTGAAATTTAAGTTGGAAAAGATAAAGAATTCACAGGAAGTGCAGGGAAACAAAATTTGTGAATTAGAAAAGGTTAAAAAATCACAGGAAAGTAGGATTTATGAATTAGAAAAAGAAAATAACTCATTAAAAATACTAAATGTGAAATTCTAAAATTAAAAGGAGAAATCAATAATATTGAAAGTAAAAAAAAAGCTATTGAATTAATATATAAAACTAAGAGTTGGTTTTATAAAAAAGCCAATAAAATAGATAAACCTTTGGTAAATCTGATTAGAAAAAGGAAAATCAAATTGTTAGTCTTAAAAATAAAAAGGCGGATCTTTCCACCAATGAAGAGGAAATTAGAGCAATAATAAGGAATTACTTTGCCCAACTTTATGCCAATAAATTTGATAACTTAAGTGAAATGGATGACTACCTCCCAAAATAGAGGCTTCCCAGATTAACAGAGGAGGAAGTAAATTGCTTAAATAGTCCCCTTTCAGAAAAAGAAATACAACAGGCTATTAAGTAACTCCCTAAGAAAAAATCTCCAGGACCAGATGGATTTACAGGTGAATTCTACCAAGCATTTAAAGAACAATTAGCCCCAATGGCAGTTACAATTACTACTCTACCCTATGCCCAACGGAGTACCTTTGACCACTGACCTTTGCAGTGTCAACTCTACCCAGCTGCCTCTTCTGAAGCCTTCAAAGGTCTCTGGCCACGATTTCTTGAATCTATAGTTTAATAACCGGTAGCACACTCAAGAACAGCCACGTGTAATCTTAAAAGCCTTTATCATACCTACTCAAATAATGCCCTGACTTGTCAGCTCCCTAGTGAACACCTGGTCTGAAGATCCACATGTTCACTTCTAGACTTCTTACCTCTCTTGGCTATCCATCAGCTTGGCTTGGCCACCCAGGCTAGGGAGCCAGGTTAACGAGAGCAGCTGCTGTCTGCAGTGGGCTTATAAAGGGCCACTTATAAAGATCATACACATGGTCAACCAGCAAAAGAGCTGTCACCCATTATGAAGCTATCTCAATATGGACAGGATCCCACCCACAGGGCAGTCCTATATCCACAGAAATTACTTCTGAGCCACTCAGATCTCCTGTTGTGCTGTGCCTGCCCATTTAAAGGTCCCTTACAATTCCCTTCTCTTGTTTTGCAGGAACCACACATCTCATCAAGCTAAACTTTTAGCACCAGCTATAGTTCACTTGATCTATGAGATGACAGAGTGTTATGCCCAAGGAGGTACAAAGCAGCAGATCAGTAAACAGAAGTATGACAATGAGAACTAGGCTCAACAGTGGCCCAAGTGTTCAACCCATTCATTAAAGTCATGCTCAAGGAGATAATAAGCCAAAGAGGTTGGATGCCAATGAGGTAGGATGTCAACACTGAGGTGGGAAGTCAACAAGGTAAAACATCACAGTTCTAGTTAACAATTAAATATCAGTGAGGTAGGTTGTCACAATTCTAGGTACATTTAATCACAATTCTAGACCAATTCTAGTTTCTCACAATTCTCTATTGCACTTTTCACAATTCTAGAGCAATTCTAGCTTATCACAATTCTCTATTGCACTTTTCACAATCCTAGAGCAATTCTAGTTTCACAAGTACACATCAGCAAAGTCATGTCCAGTAACATTGTCTCAATAACAATGGCAGGTGAGTGTGTTGGTTTTTCACCCACTAAATTAAAAGCAGAGTCCTTCAATAGAAAGCATAGGGCAAAGCCTCTCCCCAGGCCACTGTATGGCAAGTAGCAGAAGCAAGCAGGCCCATTGTCCATTTACAGTCTTTACATTGTATATCACCCAAAACAGTCCATTTCAGCTGCTGTATCTGGTGTCACGGTCAAGAGGGACATTGCTGCCATCAGCGTCTGAAGGGCTGCTGACATCTGGCTGGTCCCTCTGGGCTGATGTCTGGTCCTTCTCTTGGATCCCCAGGTCAACAAATGTCTCTGGTGGGGATCGACCCCTCTGCTGCTGAATCTGCACCTAGGAAAGAATGTACCCAGGGCCCAACTTGGGCCTTTCCAAATGCCATCCAGGCCTTTCCATATCACAGTGGAAACAAAGTTGTTGTCAAAAAGATTAACAAAAGTCATACAAAAGTTAGTCAGTATGTCACTTAGCTGCACTTTCCATGTATGCCCGAAGTGCATTGCTAAGGTAAAATGCAAAGAATTTAAAAATGTAAAACCAAAATAACTTAAAAATATAAAATCAAAATAGTAATATAAAATCAAAATACTTAAAGATGTAAAATCAAAATAACTTAAAAATGCAAAATCTAATACAATACTGAATATAAATGGTGATAGTAGGTAACCTTGTTTCACTCCTGATCTTACTGGGAAAGGTTCCAGTTTATCTCCATTACATATTATATTACTGACGGTCTTAAGTATATGCTCCTGACTATTTTAAGGAATAGTTCATTTATTCCTATGGTCAATTATACTAATAGTTTTCCTAATATTAAACCAGCCCTGCATTCCTGAAGATCATTATAGACTTCAACAACAATACTGTATGAAGATGTATTCTGATTGAAGTAGATATGTTCAACATAGAGAAGATCCAATTCAGTTCCAGTTGATCAATGATGGACAGAAACAGCTACACCCAGAGAAGGAATACTGGGAATTGAGTGTAAACTGTTTGCACTATTGTCTTCCTACCCAGATTACTTTTAACTTCAGAATCCAATTCTTAGTGTGCAACAAGTAATTTGGCTTTACACACATATATTGTATCTAGGATTTACTGTAACACATTTAACATGTCATTGCCTGTCATCTAGGGGAGGGAGTAGAATGAGGGAGGAGAAAATTTGGGAAAAAAAAGTGAATACAAGGGATAATGTTGTAAAAAACAATTACCCATGCATATGTACTGTCAAAAAACTATAATTATAAAATTAATATATACATATATATACAAAATTTTAAAAAAGCAAAAAAAAAAAAAAAAAAAAAAAAAACCCAAACTGATATTTCCAAGGGTTTTTGAGTGACTCTTTCAACCACATTGGATAAAACAGTTCAACTTCTCTCAAAGCTTCTTGAGATTTTTTTGTAAACTGATGTGGTGAGTTTAAAGCATTGTCTCCCCTTAAAATGTCATATAATGGTTGTAACTGATAGGAAGTCAAGCCAAATACTGGATCCATCCATTGGATATATCCTATCAATTTCTGAAAGTTATTTAAGGTGTTCAGCTTCTCTGTTCTTAAGGAAAGTTTTTGTACTATAAGCATCTTAGGGTATACTTCATATCCTAAATATTGAAAAGGAACATGTCTTTGAATGTTTCTGGAGCTATGTGCAATTTATAATTCCTTAGCGTTTCTCTGTTTTTTTGTAGACATGCTTCTAACATTTGCTCCTCAGGTGCACATCCCAATATATCATCCATGTAATGTAATGACATTACTTTTGGAAATGTTTTTCTTACTGGAGTAAGAGCAGCAGCAACATACATTTGACACATAGTAGGGCTGTTTTTCATTCCCTGGGATAAAGCTGTCCATTGATATCTTTTATAAGGCTCAGCTAAGTTAATGCTGGCCACTGAAAAGGCAAATCTTTTCATATCCTCCTTATCTAGAGAGGTGCAATAGAAATAGTCTATAATCCAATGTCGATAACCCAAAGAGGCCATTGTCTAAGCAATTGAGTAGGAGATGGAAGTTGGGGTTAAAGAGTTCCCATAGTTTCCATCTGTTCATTTACTTTTCTTAAATCAGTCAACATCTTCCATTTTCTAGATTTCTTTATTACAACAAATACTGGGGAATTCCAAGGACTTAGAGAAGGTTATAAGTGTCCCTGGTAAAGTTGCTCCTGTACTATATCTGATAAGGCATGAATTTCATTGCTACTTAAGGGCCACTATTCTGTCCACACTAGTGTATCAGTTTTCCTTTGGATAGGAATAGGTGAAAGTGTTAGCAGACCTTCAGAAGCAGCCCTGCCTAAAAAAACTAAAGTACTCATTTGTAATCCTAATAGTTGTAAAATGTCTTTTCCCCACACATTGATGGGGATTTTTTCAACTATAAAAGGAGTAAAAACTCTTGCTTAACCTTCAAAAGTCCATCTCAAAGCAATAACTTCAGCTGGTATTGATCTTCCTACCCCAGACATGTAAGTGTCTGCCTTAATCTTTGGCCAGTGACCTCTAATGACTGTGTGATCTGCACCAATGTCTAACAATCCTTCTAATGGTATGCCATTTATATAGATAGTGAGCATTGGTCAGTCAGCTGTCACAGCTGCTGTCCAGTATATTCCTGGACTTTGTTGCTTGGAGTCAGAATTTGGGCGACTATCACCAGATTGCTTATTAGGAGTTTGTATCAGTAAATCTGATGCTACTACTTCTCCTGGTTGATGTCACATATTGTCTACCTGTACCAGTGATTGGGATATTATCTACACATTCCCCAGTTTCCTACATCAGTGTATGGATAGACACTGTTTTGTAAGTACTCTCAGGAGGTGAAATGATCAAGCCTACTGTGCCAGGAGGCAAGGTATCCATAGTCTGGAGAGGAATAGATTTCACCTCTCCAGGGGGTATCTCAGTTGTCCCAGTTGCATACAACTCTATTCTCCCCAATTGTGATCTCTTTCTCCCATCAGGTTGCTTCCTGGCTGATTGATTGTGCAATACCTTTCTCCCATCAGATGGCTTCCTGGCTGATTGATCATGTCTGGGTTCCGGACTTCTAGGCACTCTCTGGCTGCCATCATTTCCCAAGTGTTTTTTTGCCTGGGGCTCTGGAGCTGGGCCTCTCATCCTGTTTCCCTGAATCAGTCTACATTCTGATGCCCAATGGAAGCCTCTGTTGCATTTTGGGCATGGTGTTTTGGGTCTTGTTCTCCCACCCTGTTTTCTCATTCTGTCTCTCTGCCAACATTGAGCTTTCAAATGCCCTACTTTACCACATTGAAAGCATTGACAGGTCTCTCTAGAAGTCCCTTGCCAAAAGGGACCCTGTCTTCCCATGTTGAGATCTTGGGAAGTCTGCAAAATAGCCTGGCTATAAAAGGCATTTGTGTCCACTATGGCACAGCGTCTTATGATCTCCTCTAAAGAAGCATCCTTGCATAATCCTAGTATAATTCTTCTGCAAACCTCATTAGCATTTTCCTTAGCAAGTTGCCTTATCAAAATGTCTGTTACTGCATTTTCACCATTAGTCCGTATGACAGCTGTCTCCAAACATCCCACAAAATCAGCAAAGGGTTCATTTGGTCCTTGTACAACTTTTGTGAAAGTCTCACCCTTGTTGTTTTTACTGGGGAGAGAAGCCCGTGCTTTGATAGCAGCAGTAACAATTTGCTCATATGCTGCTATGGAGTAATTAATCTGTACTGAAATGTCTGCATAAGAACCTACACCTGTTAGTTGGTCATAGGTGATTGAAGTATTAACTCTCTACTTTGACTATTTTGTTGGGCTTTTATCCAACAGAATTCACTATATTCAGAAAGCCACAACAAGTTTTGTCCAGGTTCTAAGCATACACTTGCTATATATTTCCAGTCACTAAGGGTTAAGACTTCATAAGTCATAAGCCAAATTCTGTAACATAACATATCTTAACATAAACTGATGTAGCTCCATAAAGAGAGCAAGCCTTTTTCAGGTCTTTGAGGATGTCTATATCAAAAGGAGCGTATCTTCTACTTTCTTGACTTGAGGAGTTGAACTGTTAAATCACAAGATATATTTGTAGTTTCAACTCAGCTATATCCTTCCCTTCCTCTGTGGCTTTAAGTAATACTTTTTGCAATCTACTCATAGGAGGGGGTGATTGTTGGGGGGTGGGAGGTGCTGGTGGTGTCTCTGTCCCTTACATTACTCCTCCCTCCATCCTAGAAGGTGGAATTGATGGGAGCATGTCAATAATATGCTCTCTAGGCAGGGTTGAAGCTGCTTCATGAGAACGGAAATCACCATACCCTTGAACCTCATTTAAGTCCCCATGCCCTCTGGTGATATAGTCATTAAACTGTTCTTTGCATTCCTCTTTTTTCTCATACTTCCTCATTTGGCTATTCCTAAATCTTTTCTTTTTCTATAACTTGCAGGATTCTTTAAGGCCAGTTGTATTATGTTGTATATATAGAATGCTTCTGTGGAACCATTTAATGAGGACCTTTATCATTGTAGTATTCACATAGTGGTTCTCCTACCAGCTTCCAATTATCTGCATTTATTTCTTATTTCTCTAAGAATGAAGGGGATGTGCTTCCTAATTCACCCAAGAGTCTAGCAATCTATTCCCAATCAGCTTAAGCTTTCTATAGCGCCCCTTCAGGGTGGTGGTGGGGGTAGACTGGGGACAGGGGAGATTCTTTTCCTAACATCTGCCCCATTTCATCTAGAAAAGGTTACTAGTTTAGCCCTTAACAAAATAAGCTCCCTGTTTGTCTATTAAAATACTCACCTAATTTCCTGGTCACCAGGGGACTTCTTCAGTAAAAGTAGAGTCCTTGATCCACAGCTTGTGAGCCAAATATGAAGACCAAGTTCAGAGAAGACCATGGATACCTTAGAATCATCCAGAGTCAGGATAAGCAAAAGTCCTTGATATTTATTGTTGGTCTTTTGCGATTGCCATCAGGGGAATAGATATAGGAATCTCCACACCTCCTTTCTCTCTCTCCATCCCCAAAAACTGATTTCTGCTTGTCCTACTCCACCCTCTGATGCCTCTTTTCATTCACTGTATACATCCTCAGATTGAGCCAGCATAGGATAGTGGGGCAGGTCATTCTCTAAGCTATACTAATAGAGTATAATTGATTATATATACTAATATACTTATATTATATATACTAATTATATATATATACATACATGTAATATATAAAAATATGTATAATATATATATATCATATATACTAATAGATATATCATATATACTAATAGAGTATAATTGATTAATATATAAACTAATAGAGTCCAATTGGTAATTAGCCTCAAGTGCTTGGCTATTCAAGTGCATTTCTGTTTCAGCAAAATGATCTACAAAAAATAACAACAAAGTTCATATGGAAAATAAAAAGGTCAAGAATTTCAAGGAAATTAATGAAAAAAAAATCAAATGAAGGTGGCCTAGGTGTACCAGATCTAAAATTTTATTAGAAAGCAGTGGTTACTAAAACCATTTGATATTGGCTAAGAAAGACTAGTTGATCAGTGGAATAGGTTAGGTTCACATGACAAAATAGTCAATAACTATAGCAATATAGTGTTTGACAAACCCAAAGACCCCAGCTTTTGAGATAAGAACTCACTGCATGACAAAAATTGCTGGGAAAATTGGAAATTAATATGGCAGAAAGTATGAATTGACCCACACTTAATGCTGCACACCAAGATAATGTCAAATGGATTCATGACCTAGGCAAAAAGAATGAGATTATAAATAAATTAGAAGAACATAGGATAGTTTAGCTCTCAGACCTGTGGAAGAGGCAGGAATTTATGACCAAAGAGGAACTAGAGATCGTTATTGATCATGAAACAGAAAATTTTGATTATATCAAATTGAAAAATTTTTGTACAAACAAAACTAATGCAGACAAAATTGGAAGGAAAGCAATAAACTTGGAAAATATTTTTATAGTCAAAGATTCTTACAAAGTCATCATTTCCAAAATATATAGAGAATTGACTCTAATTTATAAAAAATCAAGCCATTCTCAACTTAGTCAAAGGATATAAATAGACAATTCTCAGACGAAGAAATTGAAACTATTTCTATCCATATGAAAAGATGCTCCAAGTCATTATTAATTATAGAAATGCAAATTAAGACAATTCTGAGATACCTCACCTGTATCACTACACATCTGTCAGATTGGCTAGAATGACAGAGAAAGATAATGCGGAATGTTGGAGGATATGTGGGAAAACTGGGACACTGATACATTGTTGGTGGAATTGTGAATACATCCAGCCATTCTAGAGAATGATTTGGAACTATGCTCAAAAAGTTATCAAACTGTGCATACCTTTTGATCTAGCAGTGTTACTACTGGGCTTATATCCAAAAGAGATTTTAAAGAAGGTCAAGGGACCTGTATGTGCAAGAATGTGTGTGGCGGCCCTCTTTGTAGTGGCCAGAAACTGGAAACTGAGTGGATGCCCATCAATTAGAGAATGGCTGAATAAATTGTGGGATATGAATATTATGGAATATTATTGTTCTGTAAGAAATGACCAACAGCATGATTTCAGAAAGGCCTGGAGAGACTTACATGAACTGATGCTGAGTAAAATGAGCAGGACCAGGAGATCATTTTAATCACTTTAATAACAATACTGTATGATGATCAATTCTGATGGATGTGGCCCTCCTCAACAATGAGATGAACCAAATCAATTCTAATGGAGCAGTAATGAATTGAACTAGCTACACCCACTGAAAGAACTCTGGGAAATGACTATGAACCACTACATAGAATCCCCAATCCCTCTATTTTTGTCCATCTGCATTTTTTATTTCCTTCACAGTCTAATTGTACACTATTTCAAAGTCTGATTCTTTTTGAAAAGCAAATAACTCTATGGACATGTATACATATAATGTATTTAACATACTCTAAGATATTTAACATATATTGGTCAACCTGGCCATCTGGAGGAAGAGTTGGGAGAAAGGAGGGGAAAAGTTGGAACAAAAGGTTTTGCAATTGTCAATGCTTAAAAATTACCCATGCATATATCTTGTAAATAAAAAGCTATAAAAATATTTTTCTTTCATTAAATATTTTCTAATTATATGCATAACTTTAATATTTATTTTTAAAGTTCCATTTTCTCTTTCACCTTCCTACCCTTCAAGAAGACAAGAAATATATAAATTATATATATGAATTCATGCCAAACAGTTTCATCTTAACAAAAGAAAACATACAAACAAACAAGGAAAAGAAGGAAAGTAAGAAATATGCTTCAATCTGTACTTGGAATTCATCAGTTGTCTCTCTGAAGGCACATAGCATTTTTAATCATAGGTCCTTGGAATTGTCTTGCAACACGGACTTAAGTTGATCACGATATTGCCATTACTGTGTACACTATTCTCCTGGTTCTGCTCACTTTTTAAAAAATTAGTTCAGCTAAAGCTTCCCAAATTTTTTCTAAAACCATCCTACTTTTCATTCTTATAATACAATAGTACTACTATACTGTACAATTGTAGTACAATCATCACATTCATATGCCACAAATTTTTCAGTTATTTCCTAATTGATTAGTATGAGAATTATTTTTTTCTAAAAACCTTTTAGTGTTGTGACACAGTTCTCTTTTAGTTCTTTTTTAATGTCCTGATCCAGTTTCCCTAATTGTCCTATTTAGTTACTCTGCCTCGTGTTATAACCATTCCCTCTTAATGTTAGAATAAAGGTCTTGTATCTTAGACCTTAAGCTATAGTCATTCCCTCTTAATGTTTGATGGGATAAAGTTCTTTACTATTTTAGACATCATTAGAATATCAGGAGCCTCTCCAGTACCTTCCTCCATTATGTCATCCTCATGCTAGGTTCCTCCCCCCATTAGGTACCTCCCCCATTATGTCATGGGTCTTGTTACCCTATAAAAGAATCATGTATCCAACATTCAGTGCTAGATTCTTTGAGACGATAGTCTTGTTCAGCCCTGGGACCAAATCATGGATCTATTTGGTCCCAGTAAATCGCTCCATTTAATAAATTCTGTATTGAATACTCTCTAATGTCTATTTTGCTCAGTTTTTCCAGCATTACATTTTGGAGTTCCCCAGTGAGATGTTAGAAAATGAGCAGGATTAGAGATGAGACTTTCCAACCTCTGACTTGGACCTCAGAATGGTAGTAGATCTGAATTCTTGGCCTAAAGAGGTCAGCCCCTCCTGGATGTTTTTTTTTTTTTTTTTTTTTTTTTTTTTTCCAGAGCCTCCGGGAAAGAGAAAAGTTTCTAGTCATAACAGCCAGATGGTAAACACCCCCATTTCAGCCACAGGAGAGTAAATCTGTATGGGTACCTTTTGGGGTACCATCTGGTCAAGTCTTAAGACCTGTTCTGTTCTGTTGTATCTGTATGCTAGCATCTGTATTCCCAGAATTATGAAATGCTGAGGGACATAAATTCTAAGAGTAGTCCTTTGTTCTGAGTATTCTTTTGGGCAGTTTTAAAATTGTGGGAAATAATTTTACTGTTACCTATGCTGGTTAGATCCATTGGGAATAATGGTCATGTGGGGCCAGAGGCAGAGAAAGAAAAACTATGCTGTTTAGTGAAATTCATTATTTGAAATATGATAGGAAAAGCAGTTTTATATTATTGGGAATTTAAAGCTGTATTTACTTTGGTTCAGAGTTTGTTACCTATATTACAACATTGTAAATTATGCTTCAAATACAGCTCTGCTGGACATGTAGGTTTTGTGGAATCTTCCCCCTCCCCCACTCCCTATAGCCTCCTGCTTTCTGCTACTTTAAAGGTTGGGTGGGGCAGGGATCTTTTATCTTCAAAGGTGAAGATTCAACTCACCACACACTGCTCTCTGCTACTTCTATGGAGCATCTAGTTAGCCTGGAGTGCAGGTTAGTTCACCTCCCCTCCCTCCTGCCTCTTTGGAGGTAGAGTGGGGGCGGGGGGAGGAAGGAAAGTATTCCACCTGAAGATCAGCCACGTGGAATCCTTTCTTTTCCCCCTCCTTCTAAACTGTGTTTCAGCTGTTTTCTGTCAAGTTGTAGCCACCTAGTTCTTGGCTAAAAGGAGCAAACTGATTCATATAAAATAAGGTTATGGTAAATATCAGTTTAGGATTTATCTGAAACTTTGGTTAATGGGATTTGTTATTGGAGGTTAAATTTCTTGGGTTTGTAGTTAATATGTCACTGCATTTTTTCTTCTTGTAACTGATTTCTGTAAGCAGAGCAATGGTCAATAGGAAACTGTTAATGCAATACAATTATGTCATACCTTGCTGTTTCCAATCTGGTTATATGTTATACCTGGTTATCTGTAATCATTATACCCTAAATACTTGAGCAAGTAAGTATTTAGTCTGGTCATTTATCTATTATTAGATATTGTGTCTGAATAATCAAGTTTTTTTTTGTTTTTTGGTTTTTTTAAGGTTTATAACTAATGAGAGGCCACATCTTGCAGCAGTCTTTGTGGACTAGTCTTTCTATCTCAGACTGTTCTAACCTTTCTTTCTTAGATTTGTGGGTTTTGTTTTTTTTTTCTAGATTTGGTCAAATTATAGTTATATTGACTTGCTGCTGAGACCTAGTTCCATTTTTGATTGTCAGCACACCACATTACACCCATCCCCCTTTCTGGACTGAACATCTCTGCCCATCTTCAGCAGGAAGTAGTTTTTGATAAAACCATCACCCCTGCTCCTGATGTAATTTGGATTGATATTGGGGAGTGGGAAAGTGGCTGAATTGTTAGAATTTTAACTGTATTACTGTGTTAAGGGATGTAAATTGTTAAACTTGTATAACTATTGCTGTTATGTTTGAGGGATTTTTAGTCTGTTATGTATATGTATATGATTTATATGTGGGATGGTTATTTGATAATTCCTTTCCATGGGGAAAAAAAAGGAGGAAGAAACAGGAAATTGGGGAAACTGGTGTATTTTCTTAGGCACTTCTGCCCCACCCTGTATCTTACTAGTTCAGATTTAATTTGAAGTCCTTTAAACAGTCCTTTACTCCTTGCCTAAATTTACTGGACTGATTTGCTGGTTATGCTTTAACTTTGAAATCCCTTGTTCTGTTGGAATTGGCCTGGGAGACTCAGTTTTGGGGATTATTTTTTTAGAAACAACCAGAAATCAGACACCTATTCAGGAACTGGCAGTCTCTCTGATCTGTTTCTCCACTCCTGTTACCCCAGATCCTTAATTAGTATTTCAGCATACTTAAAAGGACTTTGCAGTTGGTATAGGCCTCTAAAAGTTTGGAGTTTGCCTGCTTTGGTCTAACTGCATAATCTGCTTGATCCTTTCTGGAGCCTTGTCTGTTCCTCTGGGCAGGGACAGGTAGAGCTACACCAAACCTCACCCTCCTTCTCCCCTGGAGTGGGTTGCCCCTCTGAATGGACAGCATAACTGTCTTGAGCCCTGCTGCTCTGTAAGCAGAGGCTGAGTCAAATGCACAAATGACCACAGACCTAACTCACAGTGAACTGTCCATATGCTCCCCAACTGCAGAGGACTTGACATGATTGCAATGACGAGCTTTGCATTGCTGATTAACTCTGGGGATATCAGGGAGAAACTGGTCCTTGCTATAAGTCTTAGCTTTTATTTTGGTTTTTATTTGGTTCATTTACATAGGATTGGTCAAAATTATGGTGCTAAGACCTTCTAGAGGAAGTTAATTCAATGATTTTAATAGTTAGAAGAGTGTGGAATGTTGTGCCACAATTTCTCTTTTAATGCCCCCCAATTTCCCTAATTGTCCTATTCAGTTACTCTGCCTCAGTTTATAACCATTCCCTCTTAATGTTAGAATAAATGTCTTGTATCTTAAACCTTAGGCTATAATCATTCCCTCTTAATGTTTGATGGGATAAAGGTCTTTATCCATTTTAGACATTATTAGAATATCAGGAGCTTCTCCAGTACCTTTCTCCATTATGTGATCCTAGGTGCCTGCCTCCATTATGTCATCCTCATCCTAGGTTCCTACCCCCATTAGGTCATCCCTATCCAGGTACCTCCCCCATTATGTCATGGGTCTTGTAACCCTATAAAAGAATCAAGTATCCAACATTCAGTGCTGGATTCTTTGAGACTATAGTCTTGTTCATCCCTGGGACCAAACCATGGATCCATTTGGTCCTAGTAAATCTCTCCTATTTAATAAATTATTAAATTGTTCTCTAATCTCTGTCTTGCTCAGTTTCTCCAGTATTACATTAGTAATTCATATCTTGAATCTCTGATTTCTTTCAGAGTCTTCATCATTCTTCCCTTTTTATTTTTTTCTAATCTTTCTTCCCCGCTATAGACTTTAAATATGCTGTTCATCCTTTGTTTTTTCTTTTTTTTTCAAAAATGGCTCCTGAGTGATGTCTTGTCTTTTGTGTGAATTGCATTTAAGTGAGGCAGAGTTACCCATTCTCATGCTCTTCCAGAGTCATTAAAGTGGAAGACAATAGCAAGACAACTATTGATAACCCAGGATGTAATTAATGTATGACCTTGGAATCTTTGATGGCTGACTAATCTTTAAGCACACCATTACACCTGTTCAACTATCTTTATGATAGTTGGAACAAATGGGAAAACCCATTATGTTGGAGAAAGTTTTCACTTGCATGGAGCAGACATTTCTCTAGCTCACCAACAGTTTTGAGGCCTGTCACAAAACTTCAAATTGGTTTAGTCTGCCTGTCAAAATGGTTTACCGGGATGTAGCTTCTGCTTATTTTTTTAAATTTTAGTTATAAATTTTTGACAGTATATATGCATGAGTAAATTTTTTATAACATTATTGCTTGTATTCATTTTTCCACATTATCCCCTCCCTCCTTCTACTCCCTCCCCTTGATGACAGGCAATCCCATACATTTTACATGTGTTACAATATAACCTAGATACAATATATGTGTGAAAATACCATTTTCTTGTTGCATATTAAGTATTAGATTCCGAAGGTATAAATAACCTGGGTAGATAGACAGTAGTGCTAACAATTTACATTCACTTCCCAGTGTTCCTTCTCTAGGTGTAGTTGTTTCTGTCCATCATTGATCAACTGGAAGTGAGTTAGATCTTCTTTATGTTGAAGATATCCACTTCCATCAGAATACCTCCTCATACAACATTGAAGTGTACAGCAATCTTCTGGTTCTATTCATTTCACTCAGCATCAGTTGATGTAAGTCTCTCCAAGCCTCTCTGTATTCCTCCTGCTGGTCATTTCTTACAGAGCAATAATATTCCATAACCTTCATATACCATAATTTACCCAACTATTCTCCAATTGATGGAAAACCATTCATCTTCCAGTTTCTAGGCACTACAAAAAGAGCTGCCACAAACATTTTGGCAGATACATTTCCCTTTCCCCTCCTCAGTATTTCTTTGGGATATAAACCCAATAGTAAAACTGCTGGATCAAAGGGTATGCACAGTTTGATAACTTTTTGGGCATAGTTTCAAAGTGCTCTCCAGAATGGTTGGATTCCTTCACAGCTCCACCAACAATGTATTAGTGTCCCACTTTTCCCACATCCCCACCAACATTCATCATTATTTGTTCCTGTCATCTTAGCCAATCTGACAGGTGTGTAGTGGTATCTCACAGTTGTCTTAATTTGCATTTCTCTGATCAGTAGTGATTTGGAACACTCTTTCATATGAGTGGATATAATTTCAATTTCATCATCTGAGAATTGTCTGGTCATTATCCTTTGACCACTTATCAATTGAAGAATGGTTTGATTTCTTCTAAATTAGGTCAGTTCTCTATATATTTTGGAAATTAGACCTTTATCAGAACCTTTAACTTTAAAAATATTTTCCCAATTTGTTACTTCCCTTCTAATCTTGTTTGCATTATTATTGTTTGTACAGAAACTTTTTAGTTTGATGTAATCAAAATCTTCTATTTTGTGATCAATAATGATCTCTAGTTCTCCTCTGGTCATAAATTCCTTCCTCCTCCACAGGTCTGAGAGGTAGACTATTCTCTGTTCCTCTAATCTATTTATGATCTCATTCTTTATGCCTAAATCATGGACCCATATTGATCTTATCTTGGTATATGGTGTTAAGTGTGGATCCATATCTAATTTCTGCCATACTTTCCAGTTTTCCCAACAATTTTTTTTCCAAATAATGAATTTTTATCCCTAATGTTGGTATCTTTGGGTTTGTCGAAGACTAGATTGCTACAGATGTACCTTTTTTGTCCTTTGTATCTAATCTGTTCCAATGATCGACTGGTCTAGTTTTTACCCAGTACCAAATGGTTTTGGTGACTGCTGCTATATAATATAGCTTTAGATCAGGTACACCTAGACCACCTTCATCTGACTTTTTTTTCATTAGTTCCCTTGCAATTTTCTACCTTTTATTCTTCTATATGAATTTTGTTGTTACTTTTTCTAGGTCATTAAAATAGTTTCTTGGGAGTCTGATTGGTGTAGCACTAAATAAATAGATTAGTTTGGGGAGTATTGTCATCTTTATTATATTCGCTCGGCCTATCCAAGAGCACTGAATGTCTTTCCAATTATTTAAATCTGACTATTTTTGTGGCAAGTGTTTTGTAATTTTTCTCATATAATTCCTGACTATTTTTTGGTAGATGGATTCCCAAATATTTTATACTCTCAACATTTGTTTGGAATAGAATTTCTCTTTGTTTCTCTTGCTGTTGCATTTTGTTGGTGATATATAAAAATGCTGAGGATTTATGTGGATTTATTTTGTATCATGAAACTTTGCTAAAATTCTGAATTATTTCTAATAGTTTTTTAGCAGCGTCTTTGGGGTTCTCTAAGTATACCATTATGTAATCTGCAAAGAGTGATAGTTTGATTTCCTCATTTCCTACTCTAATTCCTTGAATCTCTTTCTCGGCTCTTATTGCCGAGGTTAGCATTTCTAGTATTATATTGAATAGTAATGTTGATAGTGGGCAACCTTGTTTCACTTCTGATCTTACTGGGAAAGGTTCCAGTATATTTCTGATGCATATTATGCTTACTGACGGTCGTATATATACACTCATGATTATTCTAAGAAATAGTCCATTTATTGCTATACTCTCAAGAGTTTTTAGTAGGAATGGATATTGAATTTTATCAAATGCTTTTTCTGCATCTATTGAGATGATCATATGGTTTTTATTAATTTGATTATTAATATGTTCAATTATACTAATAGTTTTCCTAATATTAAACCAGCCCTCCATTCCTGGTATAAACCCTACTTGATCATAATGTATTATCCTGGGGATGATTTTCTGAAGTCTTTTTGCTAATATCTTATTTAAGATTTTAGCATCAATATTCATTAAGGAAATTGGTCTATAGTTTTCTTTCTCAGTTTTCGATCTACCTGGTTTAGGTATCAGTAGCATGTCTGTGTCATAAAAGGACTTTGGTAGGACTCCTTCATTCCCTATTTTTTCAAATAGTTTATATAACATTGGGGCTAATTGTTCTTTAAATGTTTGGTAGAATTCACATGTAAATCCATCTGGTCTTGGGGATGTTTTCCTGGGGAGTTGATTAATAGCTTGTTCTATTTCTTTTTCTGAAATGGGACTATTTTAGCAATTTAACTCTTCCTCTGTTAATCTAGGAAGCCTATATTTTTGGAGAAAGTCATCCATTTCACTTAAGTTATCAAATTTGTTGACATAAAGTTGGGCAAAGTAACTCCTTATTATTTCTCTAATTTCCTCTTCATTGGTGGAAAGATCCCCCTTTTCATTTGTAAGACTAAAAATTTGATTTTCCTTTTTCCTTTTTCTGATAAGATTTACCAAAGGTTTATCTATTTTATTAGCTTTTTCATAAAACTAAATCTTGGTTTTACTTATTAATTCAATATTTTTTTACTTTCAATATTATTGATTTCTCCTTTTAATTTTTTTATTTCAAGTTTGATTTTTGGTTGGGGGTTTTTAATTTGTTTTTTTTTCTAGCTTTTTAAGTTGCAGGCCCAATTCCTTAATCTTCTCTTTCTCTATTTTGTTCAAATAATCCTCTAAAGATATAAAATTTCCCCTTATTACCTCTTTGGCTGCATCCCACAAATTTTGGTATGATGTCTCATCATTGTCATTATCTTGGGTGAAATTATTAATTGTTTCTATAATTTGCTGTTTCACGTAGTCATTCTTTAAGATGAGATTATTCAGTTTCCAATTACTTTTTGGTCTATTTACCCCTAACTTCTTACTGAATGTAGCTTTTATTGCATTGTGATCTGAGAAGAAGGCATTTATTATTTCTGCCTTCCTACATTTAATTTTGAGATCTTTATGGTCAATTTTTGTATAGGATCCATGAACTGCTGAGAAGAAAGTATATTCCTTTCTATCGCCATTCAGTTTTCTCCAAAGGTCTATCATACCTAGTTTTTTTTAATGTTCTATTTACTTTTTTAATTTCTTTCTTATTTGTTTTGTGGTTTGTCTAAATCTGAGAGTGCAAGGTTGAGATCTCCCACTATTATAGTTTTACTGTCTATTTCTTCTTGCAATTCTCTTAACTTTTCCTTTAGAAAGTTAGATGCTATACCACTTGGTGCATATATGTGTAGTATTGATATGGCTTCATTATTTATGCTACCTTTCAGCAAGATATAGTTTCTTTCCTTATCTTTTTTAACGAGATCTACTTTCTGCTTTTGCTTCATCTGAGATAAGGATAGCTACCCCTGCTTTTTTGGCTTTACCTGAAGCATAATAGGCTCTGTTCCAACCTTTTACCTTTACTCTGTATGTATCTCCCTGCTTTAAGTGTGTTTCCTGTAGACAACATATTGTAGGGTTCTGTTTTTTGATCCAATCTGCTATCCGTCTCCGTTTGATGGGAGAGTTCATCCCATTCACATTTACATTTAAAATTACTAATTCTGTATTTCCTGCCATCATATTATCCCCAGGTTATGCTTTTTCCCTTGACCCCCCTGAACCCCTTCCCCAATATTTAATTTATAGACCCCACTTGTGATGCACAGCCCTCCCTTTTTTAGTGTCCCTCCCCCCTCCTTCCAAGTCCATTCCCTTATTCTCCTTTTCCTTTTCCCTTTTCCTCTCCCCCCTTTTAATGAGGTGAGAGAAAATTCTCTGAAAAACAAATATGTCAATTATTTACTCTTTGAGCCTCTTCTGATGAGAGTAAGATTCACACAATGTTTCTCCCCCTCTCTAAATTCCCTCAGATATGGTGTATTTTCTATGCCTCTTCCTGGGATGTAGTTTCCCTCTTTTTATCACTCCTTCCCCTTTTTCTGATACTACCCCCTTCCCTTTACTATACCTCCTTTTTATATCATTAAAATCAAATTATCCATGTGCACTTTCTATATATCCACAACAGAGATACCGTTCTCAAGAGTTCTGTTTACCTTTTTCTGTTTCTCTTCAGTCTTGGGGATGTAGATCAAATTTTTTGTTTAAGTCTGGTTTTTATCTTAGAAACAAATGGAATTACTCTGTTTCATTGAATGACCATCTTCTTCCATGGAAGAAAATGCTAAATTGAGCTGGGTAGTTATTCTTGGTTGCAATCCTTCATCTTTTGCCCTTTGGAATATCGGGTTCCAGGCCCTTCGATCTTTTAATGTGGAGGCAGCCAGATCTTGAGTGACCCTTATTGTGGCCCCTTGATATTTGAATTGCTTTTTTCTAGCTGCTTAGCCACAATATTCCGTGGAGTTCTTTTTTTAGGTTCTTTTTCAGAAGGTTTTCGATGAAATCTTTTGATGCCTATTTTCCCTTCTGTTTCTATTATCTCTATACAGTTCTCTTTGATGATTTCCTGTAAAATAGAATCTAGGCTCTTTTTTTTTTTGGTCATAGTTTTCGGGAAGTCCAAAGATCCTCAGATTATCTCTCCTAGATCTATTTTCCAGGTCTATAGATTTTCCCAGTAATTATTTGACATTATTCTCCAGGTTTTCATTTTTTTTTTTTGTTTTGTTTGACTGATTCTTGGGTTGTCAATGAATCATTCATTTCTATTTGTTCCATCCTGATTTTTAATGAGTTATTTTCTTCATTCACATTTTTTAGTTCTTTTTGCATATGCCCAATTGAGTTTTTAAATGAATTATTTTTCTGTATTGAATTTTTTTTCATTTCCCTATTTTTTTAGAGAATTATTTTCCTTTTCCAATTCAGAAATCCTACTATCCTGTGATTTTTACACCTTTTCTAATTCACCAATTTTGTTTCCCTGAATCTCCTGTGAATTCTTTATTTTTTCTAAGTCAAATTTCAGAACATTGTTATTCTCTATCATAGCCTCTCTTTCCTTTTTCTTCCCATTTTTCTTCAAACTCTCTTAACTTTTTAATAGTCTCTTCTAGGAGAGAGTTATGTGATGGGGGGCAGGTATCGTTCCCCTTTAGGCTGTTATCTGCTGACTCTCTGCTATTACTTCCTCGGGGTTGGATACCCGCTCTTTCTCTGTGTAGAAGGAATCAATGGTTCTCTTTAGCTTTCTACTCATATTTTAAAAAAATTTGGGGGGTCAGTTCTTGGGGTAAGAAATTATTTATTTCTTTACCAGCTTCCTCCCAGACCAGATAGATCAGCAGCTCCTGTGCCTGAACTAAGAGAGAGCTCTGGGAGAGAGTTCCCCTCCTCCTCCCTGGAAGTGCCTCAGGGGTGATTAGTTCGGCTGCACACTGTGAGGGTTGCCCAGTGAAGGACCCCACTGTGTATCCTAGAGACTTCCCTGAGGTTTAAGACTAAACAGTAAAGGTGACACAAAGCCCAGCCAATGCGTCCTGTGGGGCGTGGATATCAGCAGCTGACATGAAAAGCCCCTGCGCTCAAACTGGAAGGGTCTGCCCAGAAACTGCAGTCCCTATTTCAAAGGTTCTGCTTCTCTGGGACTTCCGTGGCTGAGTTCCACAGCCAAGCCAGGCACTATGTGAATCATATGTTGCCTTGGGCTGTGTCCCTGCTTTTCAAGGTCTTAACTACCCCAAGGTGAAGCCCTGGACAGCTGAAGGCGGTTTTCACAGCCATGCCGAGATGTGTTAGGTCACTTCCGGATTGGGGTGGTTCTAGTATCTGGCTTTATATTTTAAAGTGACTTGATTTCTCTTCTGAACTGCTGTTTTATAAGCAGAGAAGAGCTAACAGCCTGTGCCAGATTCTTCTATCTCAGTGGCTTCTCTGATCCCAAAGTTCTCCCCAGCTAGTTCGCCACAGTGTACTAGCACCTAACCCTGTCTGTGCTGGCCTTTTTTCTTCCTCCCCCGGGAACTGACCTTTTCTGTTGAAACTCCAGATTCTCTTCAGCTGGTAAGTTGTGCTTCCAGTCCTTGTGGTTTCTATCAGTCCAGCGTTATTTTTGAGGCTGATTTAACTGATTGGTATTGAGGGAAGAAGGGAGCTCACAAAATCGCGTGTATCTTCTCCGCCATCTTGGCTCCGCCCCCATAGCTTCTACTAATAACCACATGTGGTAATTGGACTAAGTTGGCCACTAAAGATGGATAAGTAATCCTGAAAAGGTTTCAGGAAGCCCTCATAGCAAAAGTGTTAGTCTTTTCCGAACACCCTATATACCTCATAGATAACAGTACTCATTTAGAGACAGAAAGCCTTCACAATACATGTAGTAGAATTTATCTTCAAACCCATTCCAGGAATTGGAAGCATTCCTTCCAGGAATGGGAAAATATGCACAATATTTTCTAATTCTTGCCAGTTATGCTAAATATGGTGAAATACAAGTAAACCCAGGATATTGATCCCATTAAAAATTAGTGTAGTATGGGACACCTTCTTCCACTTTATGTACATATAGTTTATGGATAAAGTCCAAACCAGTTAAAGTCAATTAATCATTCTTGACATTAGCTAGGGAGACCTCTTGCAAAGACTAGATGGAATGGGCTAAGTAATTACCAAAAGCACAAAGACTTAGAGACTGGAAATGCTATTTAATGTATATGTTAAACTTTGCAAATTTAATAATGATGCACTTTTTGAATTATTTTCCCTCAAATTTAAAAGAAGCCAGACAAAATGTAAAAATTGTTAATAAAATTGTTGACAAAAATGTCCAAAATGTTGACATTATCTGTGGTTTAAAATTTAGTTACCTTTAAACATCCCTTGAGAAGGTAATACCATGTGATGTATATTTACCTTAGAAATTTTGAACTCTAGTTTCTACATTTTTTATCTCTATTACATGTTCTGTTGTAATACATGGGAGACCTGTTGGAATACATGGAAGCCCTTGACAGTGGCTGCTGGAGATCCAACTCAGAACCTGTAGAATGGATCTTCTCTTGTGAGAGGATGATACAAGGAGACTTAGAAGCTGTTGTTGTTCTCTGATTGAGAGGCCATTGCTGTTCTGAGAGCCCTTTGTGTTGTCCAACCTCTTTCCTCTTTCCTCTACCTCCAATTTATCTCATTCTCAATCTGCAATGCCTATGTCAGCAAAGGCTGCTTTGCAACTCCTTCAAATGTTATGATTCACAGATGTGAAGGCTCCAGGAGAATTGACCTGTCCCTTAACAATTCCCCAGTTTTGGGGGGGGTTTGCTGTTATTTCCCCCACACACACACAGTATGGTCCTCACACTGAGCAATGCAAGAAGCACTATCACCTCGGGATAGTTGTCCATTTTGAGACAAATCCCTTTAAGCATCTTACACATCTTTCTCTAAAACTTCAACCTGGAAATTATATGGAAATAAAGAAAATTTTAGCAGGCTGTTTGAAATGTAGTAAGGAAGAAAAATTATCATGGAGGTAAACTTTCATTTTTTCATTTTTTTTGTTTTACACATACACACATTGTCTCTGTCTCTCTCTCTCTTTGTCTGTTTCTCTGACACATACATACACACAGAGAGACACAGACACAGACACACACACAGACACACACACACACACACACACACACATACACATACACACACAAACAAACAAAACTTCTCCACTATTCCTCTCCGTGACATTCTCTTTTCTGAAAATATGACACTGGAGCTGTACTAGAGCTCATACTTCTGATATCTATCTATATACTCAGAGAGCTATAGAAAACAGCTATATCAGTCTGTACCATGGAAATGATTTGTGTTTCATATTCCTTTCAGATAATTTCCTTTCAAAGGCTTTCTTGCACTTTTTTTTATAAGCATGTTATCCATCATTCCTCTCATCTCATTTGTTTCACTGTAAAATATTGAGCTATTTAAATCCTACAAAAACTTTTTTTACAAAAAGTTTTCCAGCATATTCCCTTACATACTTCAAACATAAAACAAGATCAAAGACTGATAAGAATATAAGGTTAAGGCAGTTGAAGCCAGAGCAATATTTTATAAAACAGTAAGGGCCTATGACTGACATATTCATTTCCTTGCAAGTAGATTTTAATTCTAATTATAGGGTTACAAGACCCATGACATAATGGGGATGACCTAATGGGGGGAGGAACCTAGGATGAGGATGACATAATGGAGGCAGGCACCTAGGATGACATAATGGAGGAAGGTACTGGAGAAGCTCCTGATATTCTAATGATGTCTAAAATGGTTACAAACTTTTTGTTTATATATGGTTTTTTCTTCAAGAATAGATGGAATTCATTTATTTTGTTGAATGTCCATTTTCTTCCCTGGAAAAAGATGTTCATTTTTTTTTTTGACAGAACATTTTTTATTATATATATATATTTTATAATATTATCCCTTGTATTCATTTTTCCAAATTACCCCCCCTCCCTATATTCCCTCCCCCCGACGACAGGCAATCCCATACATTTTACATGTGTTACAATATAGTCTAGGTACAATACATGTGTGTGAATATCATTTTCTTGTTGCACAATAAACATTAGAATCCGAAGGTACATGCAACCTGGGCAGACAGATATTAGTGCTAACAATTTACATTCCCCTCCCAGTGTTTCTTCTCTGGGTGTAGCTACCTCTGTCCATCATTGATCAACTGGAAGTGAGTTGGATCTTCTTTATGTTGAAGATTTCCACTTCCATCAGAATACATCCTCATACAGTATTGTTGTTGAAGTGTACAGTGATCTTCTGGTTCTGCTCATTTCACTCAGCATCAGTTGATTTAAGTCTCTCCAGGCCTCTCTATATTCCTCCTGCTGGTCATTTCTTACAGAGCAATAATATTCCATAACCTTCATATACCACAATTTACCCAACCATTCTCCAACTGATGGACATCCATTCATCTTCCAGTTTCTAGCTACAACAAAAAGAGCTGCCACAAACATTTTGGCACATATATGTTTCTTTCCGTTCTTTAGTATTTCTTTGGGATATAATCCCAGTAGTAGCGCTGCTGGGTCAAAGGGTATGCACAGTTTGATAACTTTTTGGGCATAATTCCAGATTGCTCTCCAGAATGGCTGGATTCTTTCGCAACTCCACCAGCAATGTATTAGTGTCCCAATTTCCCCACATCCCCTCCAACATTTGTCATTATTTGTTCCTGTCATCTTAGCCAATCTGACAGGTGTGTAGTGGTATCTCAGAGTGGTCTTAATTTGCATTTCTCTGATCAGTAGTGATTTGGAACACTCTTTCATATGAGTGGATATAGTTTCAATTTCTTCCTCTGAGAATTGTCTGTTCATATCCTTTGACCATTTATCAATTGGAGAATGGTTCGGTTTCTTATAAATTAGGGTCAGTTCTCTATATATTTTGGAAATGAGACCTTTGTCAGAACCTTTGTTTTTAAAAATATTTTCCCAATTTGTTACTTCCCTTCTAATCTTGTTTGCATTAGTATTATTTGTACAGAAACTTTTTAGTTTGATGTAATCAAAATCTTCTATTTTGTGATCAATAATGATCTCTAGTTCTCCTCTGGTCATAAATTCCTTCCTCCTCCACAAGTCTGAGAGGTAGATTATCCTCTGTTCCTCTAATCTATTTATTATCTCCCTCTTTATGCCTAAATCATGGACCCATTTTGATCTTATCTTGGTATATGGTGTTAAGTGTGGATCCATATCTAATTTCTGCCATACTAATTTCCAGTTTTCCCAACAGTTTTTTCCGAATAATGAATTTTTATCCCTAATGTTGGAAAAAGATGTTCATTTTTGCTGGGTAAGTATTCTTGGGCTGCATACCAAGTTCCTTAGCCTTTCGGAATATCATTTTCCAGGCCCTTTGATCCTTTAATGTGGATGTTTCTAGATGCTGAGTAATCCTTATTGTGGCTACTCCATATTTGAATTGTTTTTTCTTTTTTTCCTAGCAGCTCACAATATTTTTTCCAAGTTCTTGAACTTGGCCACTATATTTCTTGGTGTTTTGATTTTAGGGTCCCTTTCAGTAGGTGATCGATGAATTCTTTCAGTGTCTATTTTAACCTCTGTTACTAACACATCTCTTTGATGATTCCCTGGAAAATAGTGTCCAGGCTCTTTTTCCCTCATATTTTTCAGTTTGTCTCTCCTGGATCTATTTTCCAGGTCTGTTGTCTTCCCAAGAAGATACTTGACATTTTTTTCCATTGTTTCATTTTTTTGGTTTTGCTTGACTGATTCTTGGTGTCTCAAGTCATTCACTTCTATTTTTTTGATTCTGATTGTCAATGATGTATTTTCTTCACTCACTTTTTAATATCTTTTTGTAATTGTCCATTTGAGTTTTTAAGTGAGTTGTTTTGTTCTATGGATTTTTTTTTCAATTTTGCCAATTTTATTTTTCAGAGAGCTCTTTTCATTTTCCAACTCACTAATTCTGTTTTCCTTAGAGTTGTTTACCTTTTCCAATTCACTAATTTTGTTTTTCAAGTATTTGATTTCTTTATCCACTCTGTCTTTAAATGAGTGGGATGACTTATCCAGACTCTCTTGCCAAGCTTCCCTTTCCTTTTCTCATTTTTCTTCTAGCTCTCTTTTGAAAGCCTTTTTGATTTCTTCTATGAGAGTTTTGTGTGTTGAGGAGCATATCATTCTGGAAATAGTCTGTTTTTAGTCTCCTTGGGGTTTAAAATCTGCTCTCTATACATATAGAAGCAGTTAGAATGGTTAGAATCCTTTAAATTTTTTGCTCATTTTGTCAGAGCAGAATCAAAGAAAATAAAGTAAGAAGAAAAACAAATGGTCTGCTTTTTGTGGGGGGTGGGGCTGGATGGTGTTACTGGACTTCCTCTACAGACTGCGGGGGACACCAGCGAGACACTTATTCTTAGAGCCTCAGAGTCTCAGAGTCCAGACGTAGCGCAGCCATTGCTGTCCTGCTAGTGCCTTGCCGTTGTCCCCTTATAATTCCTTAGTAAAACTTTTTTTTTCTTCTTGTCCTTGTTAAAGAAAGCAAAGAAAAGTTGACATCCTAGAATGTTAAGGGAATTAGAACTCCTTAGGGTTAGTCTGGTACCAGCATGAGAAAGAATAAAACTATATCATGGGTCAGTACTTTGGGGATTCAGTGGCATAAAACTGTTGCCAACCTTTTAGAAGTATTTTGGTAGAAAATGGCTCTATTAGAGTGGTATCATAAAAACAGTTGATTAAAAATTTCACCACCACAACACCATCCTAAAGCTCTGTGAATCTCCCACAAGTATGTCTAGAGGCCAAAAAAGGGGGGGTTACTTTTGTACATCATCTATGGCGAAGAGAAACACATGTTTCCTGGTTTCTGGCAGTCCTTTCCTCTCATTAACGCAGTTTTCAAAAAATTCTCTTTAGGCATGACATAGTCTTTTTTCTGGGATCCTTGTAAAGACATATGCTTAAATTGTCCTTGGCTCCCAATAATCTGTACATGACATTTGGGTCAATAATGGGAATATGCAAAGTTCAGCATCCAGAAAATGCCTTGAAACTGGAAATATTTCTTCTTGACAAAGGGACCTGGCTAAAGATGAGATCTCCTAAGATCATTACACCTCAGTACTGTACTAAAAAAACACTCATACTCCAGTTTCTGAAATAGCCTCCAACTACCTTATTGCTTTCATGGAAAACTCAGCGACCACTACAAAATCCTATAACTGATGAAACAAATTCTTGTCTAACATCATTTCACTTCAGATGACTTTCAAAGACTTAAAAGCACTTAGTTCAAGGCAAGAATTCTTAAGTTTTTTGTGGTGGTGGATCCCTTCACAGTCTTATAAAACTTATATACCCTTTTCCAGAATAGTTATAAATTCATAAAATGAAATATACTACATAACAAAGGAAAACATATTCAAATATTGCTATCTATAATTTCTCTATTTATACGCACACACACACACACACACTGAAAATCCCAGATTAAAAACACTTGATCTAAGGTTTTTTGATTAATATATGTTCTAATTTAGCTAGGGTAGTGAGATAAAATGAGATGAGATGGGATGGTATTGATTCCACCTTTAAACAAGAAAATGTGCCTATTTTACTGTTTAGCTATGTAGGGAAAAGAAATGAATAGAGACTTTTTTGGTTTCTCTCCTTCCCAAACTCCACTTTGTTCAACTTTTTAAAGTAGTATTTAGGATGGAAATAGTGTAATATAGTTCAAGCAAATTCAATTCAGAAAATCCAGATCCTGTCTTAATTCATCCAAAACTCCATCTTTATCTAAGAATATTGAACCAAATAATAACTGAGGTCCTTTTTTGTTCTTAATATTCTGCAAATCTAAAAAAAAATACATTATGATTTTGTCTTGTCTTGATAGACTGACTTGCTCTAGATCTCTCATTGCATACTATAACATATACATACTTTGTAAATTCTTCCCTATAGGGCCCCTCAGTATCTCTCCCTATCAAAGAGACTCCCTAAGAGATTGGCTGAGACACTTTATTTTTCCCTTATGTCAGTCTTCTCTGAGATTACTACCCTTAAGCAAACAAAGTAGAATGTTTTGAAAAACAAAACCAAGAGATAAAAAGTTCTCACAAAAAGTGACTTGTGAATGTTTTGGAGTAGGCATATTTGTAGGGATTGCTATATTTCATATCATGTTGAGTTGGTTTCATGCCTAGCCTTTAAAATACCCTTCATACTTTCATCACTGTGTTCAAGTGTATTTGAAATATCCAATATATATTTGGTGTCAATTAAGTTCAGAATAAAAGTAAAAATCTAAATTTGAAAATAGCCAATATGTCCATTTATAAGTAGTGTGGTAAAACAGTGGAAAGAATATTAGCCTCAAAGTAGAAAGATGCATGTTAAGTAAGTCGTAAGGTATAATTGAAAAAGCACCAGCTTTGAAGTCAGATGATTTGGCTTCCAATCCTGTCTCTGATGTGACCATGGGCAAATTATTTAACTTTATCTGTTATATTTTGTGAAGTCCGGCCTAGCTCCCTAGAGGCCTCAGGATCAGCCTGAGTTAGAATAAGTAAAAGTCTTATTCTTTAGGGGGAGGAGTGAAGGAGATGAACAAAACTGCCAGGAGTTTTGCCAAGGATCTAGAATTCAGAATTGCCACACTTTTCTCCTCTCCATCCTGGGACCAAATGAGTCTGGCTCGTCTCACTCCACCCTCTAATTCCTCCTATGATTATCTGTATACACCAAAAGATCAAGGCAGCAGGGAATAGTGAGAAGGGATGTTTTTCCAAGTATATAATAATAGGGTTATTGTCCAATAGGTAATTAGCCTTAAGTGTTTGGTTGTCTGATTCAACCACACCTCTTAAGAGTTTCAGCCCTTTACAATTTTTAACTTTTATATAATGAAAGACTACTGGATGGCTTCTGAGATCCCTTTTTACTTTAGACTTATTATGCTATTTTTCAGTGATGCTCATTGATTATGGGTAAATTATTTCTCTGCACCTTAGTTCATCTATTAAATGGATATAATAATATATTATGCTATCTGCTATATAAAGTCTACTATATAGATATATGCTATATCTAATGCATATATACATATATATATATATATATGCAAAGAAAGTTTTGTAAATTCTTAAGCCTTATAAAATATTTCAGTTTTTATTTTTGTGTTCTCTATTAAATAAGATTTTGTATTGCTAAAAGCCTAGAATTCAGAAGTATCTGCAGCAATTTTAGCAGTGAAAGTTTCAGAAACAGGTTCAGCCTTAAGCAATAGACAACCTCATTTTATTTTACATATTTCTCTCCATTTTGAACAGCTGGATCCCACCCTTACCCTACCAGGTATCCACTGCCCAGATCCCTCTTCTTTATCATCTTGGTCTATACTTTCCATATGATGTCAATGTTTCATGTTCCAGTACTTTCCCTTCCCCATACTATTATCTCAACACTGCCTGCCATCTCCCCTGTTCTCTGAAAAGAGCTCTTCTGACATAGTAGTCAGTCAGTCAGTCAGTAAAAAAAAGCATTTTTTAAACTCTCACTTTATACCAGGTACTGTGCTAAATTCTGAGGAAACACAGGTTGGGGAGAAATAGCATGTTCTGAGCTCTGAGCACCTTCTAAATAGTATATTTCCCTTCTTAAATGTGACCTCCCTGAAGGCAAATTATAAATATTTGTGCATTTTATGGAAGGGATTTCAGGTTCTACAGTAAATCAGGTTGGGGAGTACTGGGAGATAACGAAGTCTTCACAAATTACAAGACTAATTTTGTTGTAGCTTAGCAGCCACAACTTTATCCATCAAATCACAATTAATCAGTCATCTTGGGCTGACTGCCCTAGCCATGGTGTCTAGCTTATGGACATATTTTCCTTCTGTTTTGTAAGGACTGCCTATATGGGGGCAACTTATCACTCATTATCACTTCCATCAGAGACTGAAAAGAGGCAGAGCCAGGGGGCAGAGAGATGAAAAAATTTTTTTCTATTTTGCTTCTTGTTAGAAGAAAAAGTCAGAAAGATTAAAAGCCTTTTCAGTGAATAAAGTTAAAGATCTTGTCTAAAATCGAAGATAAGCTATTATATATATATATATATATCAGTTTGAAATTCTTTGTCTTTCTGTCTCCCCACCTTGTCCTTCTTGGCTCAAGACATTTAAGTCAGTCACAGTTGACATAAAGGATTGGTCCAAGACTGTGGTATCTGATTTTTCAAACAACTCATATTCTTGATATCTATTAGTGTTCATATGAAAAAATGAAGAGGATGGAAAGGATAATCAGAACAGCTTTATTCCAGTCAAAATTTCACCTTGGCTGATAGTTTGACATTCACTCATCCAAATGACCTGGACACTGGCAAATCTAAGTGAAGGACTACACCATGTGGCTATAACTCAAATATATTGTGAGAGATTAGATTAACCCTTTTTGCCCCTATAATTCCTCAGCCTCCTCTTGTGTGCTTTGCTTTTATGTGGAATTAATCATAGATGACACACTTAATTTTAAATATTAAACATTTACTCAATGAAAAGACAAAATCTAAAATAATCAACATATCACAATTAATAAAGGACCATACAAAAATAATCAAATCAAGTTATCCCATAATTCAGGGTCATATGGAAGAAGTGGAAACCCACTTACAAGAATCTAGTAAAGAAAAACATGAATAAGATCATTTTACATTCTCATAGGAACTCACAGCTCTGAACTGTAGACCTTTATATACTGTTGAATCCCTCACAAACAATGCACAACTCACAAAGAAATTTCTTTGCTAACTGTTTATGTTCTTCACCACTCTCTTGCTGAACAAATACATTTCTCCTCTACTCTAAAAATGATAAAAACAGTGACAAGATCTTTTAACTCAAAATCTCTTAAGAGAGTGTTGGGGTGGTATTATGCTATTGAGATAATAAGCACCTCTCTTAAACCAGAGAACTACAAGGCCTCACATGTGTTCTCATAGCAATATAAATAAGTTCATCCAGCTAGTTACTTGTCAGAATGCTGCATTTCCTGAATAGTTTCAACTTATTTAAAGAAGCAAAAAGACTTGTCTTTATTTGCCACTTTCCCCTCAAAACCATGGGAGCCAAGAAAATTTTATCTCTCTCAAAACTGTAGGTAGAACTTAAGGGAAGTATACAGTTTTCAGAGCCTAGTACAATGCCTCCCAAATAGTATGTTCTAAAGAAATTCTTGTTCAGTCTATGTCTAGTCAATAAACTTCACTCTATGTCTAGTTAATCAGTAGTTTCCCAAGCAAACAGTACCTAAAATCTTTTTTCTCAGATGACTATCCTTGCTTGTCTTTTCATTTAGCTTCTGTTGCCTTCTCAACCACTTCTGGGTATCTTAGGTAATTCACCAGTGTGAAGGATAATAAGGGTTAGTCACCAGTGTTCAGTAGTCAACAGAACTTTTTGGAGTTCAATGATTCATTATTCCTATCTGAGGTAAATCTCAAGAATTCTAACTTTTAATTATGAAACCAACTTATCTATTTATTTCAGTCTCCAAAAAGTTATTTAATTTACCACTTGGTTGAGTTTTTGAAGTTACCTACTAATGAGCTAAAGGATCACAATGCCATGTAGCCTTAGTCCTCAAACAGATCTTAACAGTTCTCTAAACAATGTATCATGTTCACAGTCCAGATCATTGTAGGAAAACATATGTATATATACTTTAAGATTTGAGGCTAGCCAGGAAGGAGCCATATAAAACATTTGGGCATGTAGGCTATACTAGGGTCCACCGGAATATATTAGAGCAAAAAGCAATCTCAGATCCAGTAGGATAGACCTGATATTGCAATGAGAAAGAACAGAGGGCAACTGACAGATCTGTCAATATTATTCCAGAGCTAGGTAAAACAGAGATCTAGAGTGGACTAAGGAAGGAACTGCATGATTTGTCGGTAATTGCAATAGAGCAAGAAATACCCACTTGAGGCTCTGGAGCAGGAAGAGAAGCAAACAGTAGTTGTATGATTCTAATGCCGGAGCAGTGTCTTAGTTTTAACTCCCATCCAGGTCTGAAGTCTATAGCTGAATAGGAAGCTCATTACAAAAGGAATCCAATAATCTTGAAATCTAGGAAGTCTTCTGATGGGGAACTGAGGTTGGTAAAAACAAAAATAAAATCAAAAACAAAAGCAAAAAAATCAAACTATTGGAGCCTCAACTTAGGAGCAAGCCTACATTTGTTTTACCTAGACACAAAACTATGTCAGGAATTTGTAAAGCTCAGACTAGAAAAATGGAGGAGTGTTGAAAGCCTGATCGGAGTCACCTCTGAGATCTTTGAAGAACTCAGCACTTAATTAAAGAGGAAAAATATCAAAAGGGCAAAAAAATAAGCAAAAAGAAAACAAAATCTACACATTCCCTCTAAAAGTGCTTGAACTTCAACATGAAGAACCAAGTTTATGAGGTAAAGCTGGACAAATGAAGAAACAAATGTCTATGATGAAGAGGTGTGCTTCTAGGGAGGTGTATGGCATAAATTGAATGCTAATTCAACTTTAATCCCTAGAACAAATTAGGCAAGAGTATGTAAAGGAGTTAAACATTATTTTTCAGGTAAAATGAATACATGAGAGGAAATAAATGGAAAAATAGAAGCCTTTCTGATTTCCCACCCCAGATAATATCCAATTTATTATAGCTTGTTTGTCATAGTTGTATATTGTCTCTCCCTGTGAGAGAGGAAAACTGTGGACTCCTTAAAAGCAAAAACGGTGATTTTTTTTCTCTTCTGTGTTCTTTGCCCTTCTATTGCTTGGTGTAGTGATTAGTATATGTTTAATAAAGTTTTGTCCATGGGGCATAACTTAAGAAGAGTTTTACTGTATTGGATGCCCATCAATTGAGGAATGGCTGAATAAGTTATGTTATGAAATAGTATTGCTCTATAAGAAATGCTCAGCAAGATGATTTCAGAAAGGTCTGGAGAAACTTGCCTGAACTGATGCTGAGGTGAATAGAACCAAGAGAACATCATACACAGTGCCAACAAGATTATGTGATAATCGATTCTGATGGACTTGATTCTTTTAAAAAATGAGATGATTCAGACCAATAACAATGGACTTGTGATGAAGAGAGCCATCTGCATCCAGAAAGGAGACTTTGGGAACTAAGTGAATGTGGATCACAACACAATATTTGGATGTTTTTATTGTTTTTTTTGCTTGCTTTTTTCTTTCTTTCTCATTTTTTAAATCTCATTTTTCTTGTGCAACATAATAAATCTTGAAATATGTATAGAAGAATTGGACATGTTTAACATATATTGGATCAGTTGCTTTCTAGGGGATGGGATGAGGGAAAGGGAGTGAAAAAATTTTGGAATACAGGTTTTTTTCAAGGATGAATGGTGAAAACTATCTTTGCATGTATTTTAATTTTAAAAAACGACTTTTAGAAGATTAGGAAAGACAATCAATAGCTTACTACACAACTTAAGTAGCAGACTCTTTGACAATTAGAATAGACTAAAAAGAAATTAGGGTGCCAAAGTGGTACAGAAGATTGGGTTCTGGGTCTGCATTCAGGAAGACTTATCTATTTTTTGCTTACCCTATAACAAGTTTTACTTGGCAAAAAAATTGGCACATATTCACTGGATAAAAATCGGGCTTTACAATTAGTGTTTTTCTGCAAAGGAATTCACATATAAATATTGAGCTATGGTCAATGGGTAGTATTAGTAGCAAATTTAACTCATTCTTGCACTCTAATTCCTCCCTGCTTGCTTTCCTCACACCGTTTTTTAAGGACTATGGGTTCCTAGCTAGCAGCCACAGCAATGATGACTGAGGAGTCAGAAAGTATAACACAACAATAGTCTTGAGGAAAAGCTCCATTTTCATGCCCTGAAAAGTCAGGTACAGCTGGTATTTATCAAAGGACCTAATCTTGGCTTTAAAGAAGAGGGTACAGTGTGTTGGTGGGGAAGGAGTTAACTGGGTTTATTGATTGATGAATAGGATAAAGTAATATCAACAGGTTTGAGTAGAGACTATCCCAAAATGCCCAGACCTTGATTATTGTGTCATTGAGAAATTCTTTGGACAGGTACCAACTAAAGAACTAGCACTGGACCTTTCAGCATTCTTGATGTACGGTGACCAGTTGATTTTCTGTTGGGAGTAAGCTCCAACTATGATCAGGAAGAAGCCCTGAGAACAAGGCTCAGTTGCCTGTTTCCTCCTAGTGCTTGGGTAGTTCAGAGACAGCAGAGCAGAAGGCCTAAGTATTATAAGACTTGCCTGCTGGCCTTAACTTTCTGAGAATATTTCTATCAGTAATTTCTTCCCCTTGAACAAAGAGGTAGACAGACAAACTTAAATGATATTGTTCTCCAAGACCTTTTCACCCTGATAGAATCGGTTAAAGGAGAATAGGTTAAGATCAATAGTGTTGAAATTTCCTTTCAGCAGTATTTCTGCCACAGTGCGTTCCACAGTAGGGGCATATTGTAGCCCATGGCCACTGAAGCCTGAGGCCAAATATATGTTGGAGACCAGTGGATGGGGGCCCACTATGCCATTCTGGTCAAATGTGCTATAATCATAGAAGCCAGCCCAGGTGCTCCAGACCCTCAGGGAATTGAAAGCTGGAATTCTCTGGGCCACCCCTTTTACTAAAAGAAGTCATGATCTACTTCTAGATCTTAAGTATCTGGTTCTTCTTCCTCCATGGGACTACAGCTACTAAAGTAGTAGGCACCTAATTCTTCTCATCTGAAATAGTATGTAAGTAACAGGGCCTCCAAGCCAGGCCCCTGTGGGCAATGCCAAACATACACATACCTTTTTCTTGGCTCCACAGGAAATCTGGTGCCTTGCAAAGTGCCTGGGGACCCAATGCCAATACCAGCTAGCTCTGCTAAATGCCCAGACCAGGCTCCAGTAGCATTAATTATTATAACACACTTCACAGGTTGATACTCCAGGCTGTTGTCCACCTTCACATGGACTTCATACATCCTTTTAAAGTCTACTTGTTCTTCACAGAAATCACCATAGCTTTACTGAAGAGACTAAATCTATGACTTTCCCATGGCTAGGATATACCCCCATAAACAAAGCCTTTTGGCACAGTCCCTGAAGCAGGCACCATGGATCAAACCAGCCCTCATTCTCCAGTCTATATGATGCCAAGGCTATGCCTTTTGTGTTGATCCAGGGAAATTTTGTTTTTAAGTTGTTTGAGGGACAGCAGACAAACGTTGGCTCCTTCTTGTCTCTGTATTTTTGCATTGTGTTTCAGTACTGAAGCCTTTTCTTCTGAAGCCAACAAAAGATAACCTGAAGGATTAAAGTGGATATCTAGGGGAGGCTCATCAGGAACAGCAAGGTATTCATTGATGTTATGGAGAAATTCAATGGAGAAGAGAGAGAGCTGGGTGTTCTGAGGGAGTGAGAACTGCTGCCAATACCTCCTATGGAAAGCCTAATGGAGGCCTTTATGTATTTGAAAGGGGATACTACTGTGCATGCACAGACTGTGGGTCAGCAATCTATGGGAGAATCCCACTTGCAGTACCCGACAGAGCAATTCACCCTAGTGCACAGGACCCAGCTCCCCTCACTGACACCTTGGCGTCATCTCTCCGTGCCAACTGCCAGACTTGTCTTCTTGAGTTCAAATATGTCCTATATCATTTACTTGTGGTTTGACCATAGACAAGGCACTTAACCCTGTTTGCCTTGGTTTTCTCATCTTCAAAATGAGCTGGAGGAGTAAAGGGCAAACTACTCCAGTGTCTTTGCCAAGAAAATTCCAAATGGAGTCATGAAGAGTCAGACACAACTGAAAAATTATTGAATATCAAGGAACATAAATCAATGATATTCCATGAAACAATAAGAAATACTAGAACAAAGTGAAAAAATTGAAAAAAGACAAGAAAAGGTAAGCTATCTCATAAAAACAATTGACATGGAAAATGGATAAAGAAGAAATAATTTAAGAATTATGGGGGATGAGAAAAAGCCAAGATGATGGATTAGCAGTAATAATTCAGCTGAGATCTCTCAATGTTTCCCATCAAATAATTTTAAAAGAAATACCTAAATCACATTTAAGAGCAGAAGACCTAACAAATGGTCAGAATGAGACATTTTTCCAGTCTAAGAAAAGTTAGGAGAACAGTAGGAGAGGTCTGTGGCACTCAGGTTTAAATCTGTTTGGAGCAATGTATTTGACAATAAAAACAATAGCAGCAGTAGCAACAGTTGTAGGAGCTCTCAGCCCAGTGATGGATGGTTAGGAAATAGTCTGGAAGATATTAGAGCTGTCTCATTGCTGTTACACAGTGCAGCTTATGCTGACTGGTAATTTTGTTGTCCACAGTTCCAGTGCAGAGAGAAATGTTTGTGTTGGGTCACAAAGGAACAGGGGCCCTGCAGTTCCAAGGCAAAGAGGAACACTTGACAAGGTGGCTGCATAAAAACAGAGTACCTGATCACAGTGCCAAAACCAAGAGGAGTGCTAATGTTTGAGACTGTAGGGCAGGGACCCTTCATGATACATACCAGAGCACAGGCCAGGAGAACAGTAACCACATCTCTTTTCAGATCATACCTTTTTTGGAAGTGTTAAATACTTGCAAAACCCTACAAATAGCTTTGAAAACAGCTGGAGAAAGAATCCTGAATTGTTCCCATGCAGAGCCCAACTTTAATATAAAGTTCAGCCATCTATAGTCATATAAAAATGTTCTAAATCACCATTGATTAGAAAAATATAAATTAAAACAGCTCAGAGGTACCAAGTCACACCTCTTAGATTGGCTAAAATGACAGGAAAAGATAATGAGAAATATTGGAGGGGATGTGGGTTAACTGGGACATTATGTATTGTTGGTAGAGTTGTGAAATGATCCAACTGTTCTGGAGAACAATCTGGAATCATGCCCAAAGAACTATAAAACTGTGCATACCCTTCCACCCAGTAGTGCCACTACTAGGTCTGTATTCCCATTCTAAGGAAATCATAATGGAGGGAAAAGGACCCACATGTGCAAAAATGTTTGTAGAAGCTCTTTTTGTGGTAATAAAAAATTGGAAAATGAGTAGATGCCAATCAGTTGGGGAATGGCTGAATAAACTGTAGTATATAAAGGTAATATAATATTATTATTCTACAAAAGTGATGAACAAGCTGATTTTAGAAAGGTCTAAAATGATTTTCATAAACTGATGCTATGTGAAACAAGCAGAACCAGGAAAACATTGTGCACAATAATATCAAGAATGTGTGATGATCAACTATGAAATACTTGGTTCTTCTCAGTGGTTCAGTTAAAGAAATCCCAATAGGCTTTGGACAGAAAATTCTATCGGCATCCAGAAAAAGAACTATGTAGATTGAATGTAAATCAACACATGCTATGTTTACTCTTTTTTCTTTCTTTCCCCCTCCCTCCCATGGTTTTTCCCTTTTCTTCTGATTTTCCTCTCCGAACATGATTCATAAAGCAACATATATTTTAAAGTAAAGGAACATTTTTTTAAAGAGCAGCAATTAAACCAGTTTTATGGGGAAAATATGAAGTTCAAAGTCAAGAGAAAGGCTGGAGAAATGAACAAACAACAGCAAAAAAAGTTTAATTATAAAAAGACACTATGCTAGCAGGGAAGAGCAAGATAAAAACTTAGAAAAAGATGTGAAATGGACACATTTAAAAGCAAATCTTCAAAATTGCTAATTGGACACCAAGAATTCTTGGAAATTTTAAAGAAAGTGATGTAATTAAGGAAAAATTGGCAGGGTGAGGGAATGAGAATGATGCAAGAAAATTATGAAAGGAAAATTAATAGTTTGGTAACAGCAGACACAAAAAATACTGAAGAAAATAATTCTTAAAAAAAACAGAATTGGCCTAATGGTAAAAGAAACACACATATTCACTGAAGAAGAGAACTTTTTGATCAAGAATTTTGGGAAGATGGCAGAGTAGGTTAATAAATTTTAAACGCTACTATTTCTCCCCACAAATAGAACCAATTTCCAGGCAAACATAGACTGGTGAAAAATCAAGAAGACTTGGGGCAGAACAGGGGTCATCCTGACACAACCTAGAAGATTCTGAAGAAAAATCTTGGATTAGGGAGTAACCTGTTTAAAGTGTTTACACCTCTGGACAAGCTCCACAAAAATGTTCAGTGGGGACCCCTTGGGCTAGCTAGGTATGACTGGGCCCTCAGCAGAGGGCCACAGAGACTTTCACTTCCCAGACTGTTTGTAGCACTGGGGTGTGAGTTTGGGAGGACTGAATGAACCTTGACTGATTAGAAACACTAGGCCCAGCTGTGCTGCCCAGAAGGGGCTCTGGGTGAGAAGGAACCAACACTAGGTGACTGCAGAGGCAGTGATACAAAAATACTGCTGGCTGTGGGCACTTGCAGGAGACCATGGATCTCTTGATTTGCAGTTCCTGGTCAGAGGGGAGAGCTAAGGGAAGCTTGAGGATGCATGATTAGAGGTATTTAACACTAATACCTCTTATTTTAAAAAATGAACGAGCAAAAAAGAAAGAACCCACCATTGAAACATATTATGGGAACAGGGAAGACTAGGGTTCATCTTCAGAGAAGGACATGTTAGTTAAAAAAAAAAAAAAGTGCTTCTGCTCCAAAGAATACTATGAAATGGTTCTCTGCACAAAGATAATTTATAGAAAACTCAAAAAAGAATTTAAAACTCAAATGAGAAACATTGAGGAAAAACTTAAAAAACAAAAACACAAAAAAAACAAAAAACAAAAAAACAACAACAGTAACAACAAACAAGATTATGGGGGGGGAAGGAAGTGAACCAACTAAAAAAGGACGTACAGTATCTCAAAGATGAAAGTAATTCTTTGAAAATTAGAATCGAACAAGGGGAAGCCAGTGAACCTATGAGAATCCAGAAATAAAAAAAAAATTATAAAGAATGAGAAAATAGAAGAGAATGTGAAACATCTTATAAGAAACATCTGGAAGCAGATCAAGAAAAGAAAATATAAGAATAATTGGATTGGCAGAATGATATGACCAAAAATAGAACCTTGACACAATAATGCAGGAAATAATCCAAGAAAATTGTCCTGGCATGATAGAACATGAAGGGAAAGTAGAAATAGAAAAAAATCCACCTCAAAGAGATCCTGTGCGGAAAACATACAAGCATAATATTGCCAAATTTTGAAACCCCCCCCAGATCAAAGAGAAAATTTTGCAAGTAGCAAAAAAAAAAAAACAAATCAAAACAAAACAAAACAAAACAAAACAAACAAACAAACAAACAAACAAAAAAACCAATTCTAATACTCTGAAGTTACAGTTAGAATTGTACAAGACTTATCAGGAGCCACAATAACAGACCACAGGTCCTGGAATCATATCTACTGACAATCAAGAAAACTAAGCCTGTGGCCAAAATTATCATATCCAAAAAAAATCTATAATTTTGAATGAGAAAAATGGACATTCAATTAATTTTATTTTCATGACTTTCTATTAACCAAACCCAATATTAACAGAACATATCAAATATAAGAGCTAATATCAAAGATCAAATTTTAAGGAACTCAACATGGAATTACTGTTGAAACACAGACAAATTGATTATTTTTTTTCTTATGTGGAAAATGTATACTATATGTTTAAGATGCACATCAACAATAGGGTAGCTGAAAAGACAGATTTTCAGAGTTAAGGTAAAAATAGTAATCATACAAATGAGATGCAGAGGAGGAATAGACATAGAGGCATTAGGGAGTAGAGGAGAGCGCATAATTCAGAAAACCTACTCATATCAGGAATAGATTCAATAGGTAGTACTACATACATACCATGAAGGGTATAGCACCCTCCAAAATCTGTAAAGAAATAAGGAAGGGGGATAGATGAATGGATGGGGAAGCGAAGTGTGAGGGAAGAAGACAAAGAAGGGATTCTTGGGTAGGAGGTATGATAGCAAAGCAACTTATAGAACAGAATCTAAAGAATCAGCAGGGATATATATATATGTATATGTATATATATAAAACTACATATGGATACATAAATATTTATTTCCTTAACTGTAGCTTGCTTTGGGATTGTGGGGGAAATGAAAGGAGGAAAAAGAATAAAGTAAATAAGGTGCACAACAGAGAACCAAAGAACAATTTACAAAGAAGTAAAGAAAAAATGGATAGTCACAAATATAATTTCTTCTACTAACTTACACACACACACACACACACACACACACACACACACACACACACTTTCTTGATCTGGTAATTTGTGTTAAATATTTTGAATCCTCTCTGATGTTCTGGGCAATGTTGTTCTTTGTATCTTTTTTTTTTTTGGTTTTATTTTTTCTTACTTTTTTTTCAAATAAAAGAAATAAAAAAGAAAAGAAAAGAACTATTTGAAAGATTTAACTAAGTAGAAAAAAGGATACAAAACTCAATAAAGAAAATAATTCCTTAAAAATCCCTTTAAAAATTCCTTTAAATTTTTTCAAAAAAATTTGGTAAAGGAGTGGAGGATTTGGGATATAATAATCTGGATGGCAAAGGATCTAGGCTTATGTTCAAGAATAACCTACACAGCAAAACAGAATCTTTCAAGAGAAAAAATAGAAATTTAATGAAAAGAGCATTTTTAAACATTCCCAATAAAAAATTGACCAGAGTGATATAAATATTTTCTCATTCAGAAAAAATACAGAAATAAGGTAAAACCAGAAAGAGAAATCAAAATCAAAATCAACTCAATAAAGCTAGACTACTTACATTCCTATATAGGAAGATAATACATGTAAGTTTTAAGAATATTATCCTTATCAGAACAGTTAAATGGAGTTTCCATAAAGTAGAGGGCCTGGGTGTGAGTCAATTATGCTGGAATGATCTTCAAAATGTCTGAAGGGACGATAAATAGGGATACACTTGGGGAAGGGTGAAGAAATAGGGGGGAAAAAGGTTCTCATATAAAAGAGACATGGAAGAGCTTTTACAATGGCTGGGGAAATGGGAAGAGGGATTCTTTGAACCCCACTCTTCTCAAAATTGGTTCAAAGAGGGCAATGTGTAGACATTTATAGAGATACATACTTATATGAATACATACACATATATAAACACACAATTTTGCCTAGCAATTTATCCTACTAAATAGGAAAATAGGAGGGGAATGGCAAAAAAGAAAGGAGGGGATGATAAAAACAATGGTGGGTTAAGGGAGATAATGGTTAGGAGCAAAGTAGATTTTGGAGAAAAGGATAAAAAAAAACAAAAGAAAATGGGATAGAAGGAAATGCATAGTAATCATAACTATGAATATGAGAACTCCCATAAAATGGGATCAGTTAGCAGAATGGATTAGAAACCATAACCCAAAAATATATGGTTTATAAGAGACATAGAAAGACACATGCAAAGCTAAAATAATGGACCAGAGTAGAATCAAATATATTTCAACTAAAGTAAAAAAGGGATAGATAACAATCATGATCTTAGACAAACAAACAAAAAAAAAAAAACAAAAAATAAACCTAATTAAAATAGAAAATCAGAGAAATAATATTTTTTCTAAAAGGCATCATAAATAATGAAGTAATATTAAGAAATTTTATAGCAAATATCTCTGATAAAGTTCTTATTTATTAAATATAGATAATTTGACCAAATTTATAAAAATAAGAGCCATTTCTCAGTTGATAAATTATCAAATGGTAGTTTTCAAAAGAAGAAATCAGAACTATCTGTAGTGACATAAAAACATGCTCTAAATCACTATTGATTAGAGAAAAGCAAATTAAAACAATTTTGAGCAACCACCTCACATTTGCTAGAAATGACAAATGCTTGAGAGGTACAATAATTAACTGGAGTAATGAACAGACTCATTCATCCTAAAGAACATTTTGGAACTATGTCTAAAACACTATAAAAAATTACTCTTTGATCCAGCAATATCATTACTTAGTTTATTTCTCAAAAAGTTCAAAAGAAAATGAAAAACATCTATATGTTCCAAAATATTTTATGGTGGCAATTAATTAGAAATTGAGAGGATAATCATCAATTG